>NW_013665802.1:430763-456521 GCF_000517525.1 Limulus polyphemus | reverse complement strand
GTATGGGCTAACCAGTTGACAACAATCACAAATTTATAAAATATAATCTTTACTTTGACTTACAGATAACTGTATAAAGCTGACAAAGTAGGGATTAAATTTTATAAATTTGCAGTTGTGGTTTTAGTTCTTGTTTCATTACTTTTTGTAGCAGTATCCCTACTTCATTTTTAAAATTAATAATTTTTAATATTCTTGTTTGTTTACTTTTTATGTTATACCTGTAGAAAGTATATACTTTACCTTTAGAAACTGTCGCTTGTCTATCCATCAATATGTATCGCCATCTGTTGGGTTGAATTGGAAATTGAAAAATCTTTTAGCAATCATCCAAGCCATCTAGCGGCTAGCTCCGTTGACGTGATCAGGTAAGTAGTAGACTAAAAAGTTGCTGTTTTAGAAATTTTTTAATTGTTATATCGGAAATATTAGCGAACTTTTTAGCGTATTATTATTATTATATATGGGCATAATATACCGTCACCAATACTTTCAATGGTCGATTTTTCGCTTAGAAATTCAATAAGGTGGTTTTTCGGCGCGTGAATTATTTGGAAACCTTATTGATCCCTACTATTAAATACTGCTGTACTTAATAATAAAGAGCACGGTATTGCACTCAGGAATCTCAATGATATCAATTGTGTTCACATAATTTAGGATGTCAGTAATGTCCATTGTGTTTGAATAATTTGGGATGTCAGTGATGTCAATTGTGTTTGAAAAATTTTAAGACAAAGCCAATAAGTAAGGGTAAAAATATTTATGGTATTCATCCACACATTTTAGAAGAAAAATTATTCAACATTTATGAAAAAAGAACGGAATAAATTTATTGTGCAAGACTTTATTCTCACCAAAATTGTGTGTATACAAGTAACAGCAATTCAGTGATATACCAGTGTCACACTCCCTTGCTGAACCATGTTCTCACAAAACATCAAAAGAAAAAAGTATGTTATTATAGAAAATTATCTTATTCACTATTTATATAAATTTAAATACTTGGAGATATATGTGCTTTCAAAATATATTCAAAGATAGCATAAAAATATAAAAAAGTTGAAACTTAAAGCATAACTAATAAAATAATACGATTGAAGTAAAATATAAAGGTAAAAATTGAATTACAAAAAAGTACTATAAATACAGTGAAATGACAATTTTTGTTTACTCGAAAACAAAATTAACACTTTAATGAATAAAAGTATTTTTTTCAGAATTATTTTAGTAACTTGTTTCAAATATCATATATTTTGAAGTATTTATTGATTTTATCAAATCTTTATCTGTTCTTCAAAAATTGAGTTTTTAAATATATCTTAACAATGACTTTTTTATTCTGTATATATCATATG
Organism: Limulus polyphemus; assembly: GCF_000517525.1. Taxonomy (NCBI): domain Eukaryota; kingdom Metazoa; phylum Arthropoda; class Merostomata; order Xiphosura; family Limulidae; genus Limulus; species Limulus polyphemus. The sequence goes on along the minus strand of NW_013665802.1, from coordinate 455,163 downwards.
GAAACATTCAGTTATCATTTATAAGGTTGCGCATAATACAATGTGAAATAGCTATCCAGAAATAATACAGAGGTTTAGTGTTTTCATTGAAAAAACTAAGCACCACAATTCTTTAATATTTGTTTGTTTGTTATTAACCACAAAGCCATACAATGGGCTATCTATGCTATGCTCACCGTTGGCATTGAAACCCAATTTTGGGGTTTATAAGCCCTCAGACATGCCTCTCAGCCACCTGGGGGTGTTCTTTGATGTCTATCAGGGGAATATAATCTATGGTCCTTAGCGTATTCATAAAACTTTCTCTCTTGAATTTAGATTTTCTCAGTTTCTAAACGTGCATGACTACTAGTTAACATATACACTTTCTTTCACAAAATGTTGACGTTTGACAAAACATTACCTTAATCTATTTTACTAAAATATTTTGAATAAACTACAATTTTCTATATTTATATATATTTTTTGTCATAACTGCTTCAAAATACTGACTGGATTCTCAATTCCATGCAATACACATTGTAACAAATAACTTGCATACATTGAAATATATTGATATATATTTGTCAGGTATAACTGACAATCCTAAAATGATGAAATTTCAGAAAAGACTTGCATTTTTTTAATAAAAATGCCGCTTCCTAATACGCTACTTTACAATCATATTATATGACATTAAGTGATGTCAAAGTTTCGCTTGTGAAGACACTGAGAGACAATTTCTAGGGGTTATGTAGCAGATTAAACGATGACCTGATCTTTCTATCACGTCTATGTTTAAAATCATTTAAATAAAATAAATCAATGTTTCTTCTATTAACACAGACCCTTGTACAGTAGTATTATAATAGAACACGTAATACTCTCGAAGGATAGATATTCAACAGTAGTACAGTAGCGATTCACCAAGGAACAAGACATGTTTTATATATAGGAAGATAGATGGATAGATAAAGAATACGTGTAGCTTAATTCTATATATTATTCAGTAGGTAAAGAAATCATCGTTTCATTGGAGAGACTAGAAATACTTTAAATTTAATAAATTTATATATACGTTTCCTAGTCCCGTTTTTAGACGTAACTTCTACTCGTCAGCATGAATGGGACAAGTTGACGATTTAAACTTGAATTTACTACTTCTACAAAAATCCCAAATATTTAAAACACGTGTTTAGTGTTGGTCCACAAGAAAATGTAACTGCAAAACGTGTATTAGTTTTGAAGAACTCTTTTATAGGAAAGGTATATGGAAATTTAAAATCACCTTGTTTCTCATTTGGAACTGGAAAAAAAAACTACTTGAAGTGGTAAATTTCCCTAAATCCCCATAATGTTTAAATTTGATTCGTATATATTCATTCATTTACACTTTTGTTTAGATTTTTGGATTTTATTTAGGTGATAAGAGAAAGCTTGAGATTTCGCCCTCATTTTTTCGAACACAAACTATAATAATTAATCTACAAAACCAATATTAATAAATTTCTATTTGAAAAATTTTACACAATTCCCAACTCACTAAGGGTAGACGGAGCTCTTATTTATTACACTGTAATAATTCTTTCTCTTCCGTGAAATGGATTTCATCTTTAAATTTATAAACACAGTTTACTAATTTATGTATCAACAATGTTCAGAGCCATGGTTTTTCAAATTCGGCCTCGACTGCTTCGAATTGATACTTACCTGAAAAAAGACGAAAAAAAATTACTTATTTGAATGAATGGCAACTGCCTGTTGTAGAAACACAAGCGTAGAAGACGACGTTTCGAAAGTCTTCTGCAACAAGCAGTTGCCTCTCGTTCAACTAAATTTCGTCATGAATACTATGCCTAAACAATCTATCAAAGAATAAAATAATTATTACTAGACAATAACTGAAACTTACACAAACATGCACATATATTGTTAACTAATTTTCTTCATGAAACAGACATTAATATTTATCTTTCATCAGTTATTTATTTCGGAATATAGTTTTGGTCACATAACCTATGCTTCACTATAACTCTTCTTTTATTTTGCCATGAATTGGTACTAATACTGTGACTCAGGAAAATAATATTCATTATTACAATTTAACGGGCAAGGTTCTAGTTTAAATTCTTCCAGTGTTCAGCTACACGAAAATAAAGTCGTAATATTTAATTTGTCTTCATGACTTGAGTGCATACAGTAATATCAAAATTCATTTGTATACATTGACGTTTCATAAATGCTAATAACCCTTTCTCATGCGGTTTTGCATCAGCTTTATTATGTAACCTTTTTCATACGGACTTCATTCATCTAGCACTACTTACAAGAAAATTCTTTAGTATGAAAAAGCCTAAAGATCATTTCTTTTTAAATAATTAAAACATATTTGCTATTTTCTTTCTCAAAACGTGACAGATAACTTCGCCAATGCCGCACTGTGCCAGTATATAATGATACAATAAACATAAAAATAATATTTTAAATAAATATGTATTACTTTTAAATCTATTCCAAAATGTGATGAACATAACTTTAAACTTCAAATGTTTTTGTTTGATTTTATTGTTGTTTTTGTTCCCAATTAATCACATTATAAAGTATAGATGAGGAATGCGTTCTTTTTTTTGTTCTTTAATTGATTTTTGCAGAAAGGTTTTAATTCTTGTAAAAGTTATAGTTATCAGGGATATGGCTATACTGAAAGTTTATAGATGTTGTGTCTATTCCATTGACATATGAAAACTGAACAAATAAATAGGGAACGAATTTTAACGGAAAGTTAGGATCGGTGGTTATTCATAGAATTGCTATAAGAAGTACCCAAAACAAAATAAATGCTGCAATAAAAAGTACACAATCAAGTAAGGTGATACTAGTTGGATAGATTTTAAAATAATTTTCAATCCCTGCTTTGGTTGGCAAAAAGTACACAATCAAGTAGTGATACTAGTTGGATAGATTTTAAAACAATTTCAATTGCTGCTTTGGTTGGCAAATTTAGATTGCTTCGTTTAGCTATATTGATCACTCATACCATGTTTGTATGCTTTATAGTGGGAAGTCAACTGTTTCAATTTGCAAAAAAAATGAATAAAAATCGAAATAAATATATTAATGAGCATCAAAATTTTAATACTGTTTCACAGCATTTCATACATTTCACAACCTAAAAAGTTATACAAATGTTAAATAAAATTTTATTTTTAATGCACAAAAAGAACACTGTTTAAAACTTTCTATAAAGTTTCATGCAGTTGGTTATGTATTTTAAATGTGTGTGTGAATGTAAAAGACTGATGGGTGCTTTTAGCACTACCAAGGTACTGAAAGCATTAAAGGTTACAACTGATAATTTTGAAAGCTCAAGTATAAAATATCTTATAAAGTATTTGTAGTGTTAATGTGAAGTGTATATAATTTAAAGAAACTAGAAGCTATAGTTAGTATGTAGACCGTATACAGTCTCAACAGTTAAACTAAAAATAATTATCCATCCATAAATAAACAGCACACCATCCCTGGCAGATCATAAACATCTGGTTTAAGGAAAACTTTTAGCAGAGAAGTAGATATTGAAACATTTGTCTGCTATTACCAGCAAGTGTTTGTCACTTATACTTCATATGGAGGTTGAGGGGCTTGTATAGTGGCTTAAATGTTTGACCATTGTTATAATTACAACTAGGTTAGAAAGCTTTCTGTAAGTAATTGGAGAACAGTTATAACAGAGCTCTTGTGGCAAATCTTTTTCAAATGTGTGAAATAAGGCCAACAAAATTTGAAAATCCAGTCTTAATGAGCCTGCATCAGTTATACAAAGCTTGGGTTGTGTTGTTTTTCTTAATCTATGCTCAAATTATATCAATGAACACATTATCTATTATAACAATGCTCAATTTTTTGTGTGCCCTGAAAATGCTTGCTCACTTCATTTTTACAAATGTAAACCAAACAAGCACATATAAATATACTTTTAGTAAATATTTTGTACAACAACATATTAAAAGCTTATCGGAGTTTTTAAAAGGTCTAATGTTATAGGATAACGTTAGTTTTTTATTGGTAGTATTAAGTACAGTAAAGTTTACCCCTAACTAAACTAAAAAATGTACACAAGTTACAGTGTTAATTTGTCTCTGTCAAATATTGGCCATACTTGATAAAAGCTTAACTAATGTGAGTATTAAGACAAGTAGACTTAGATTTCATTGTCTGTGATTGGAATTATTTTGTATTATTCTAGAAATCCCATATTTAAAGAAGTGCTATTGTAATAAAGATACTAATTTGACTGCAAATGTTTTGCAAGTTTCTGCTAGCTTAGAATATTGAGATTTTTGTTATATTCTGATGTTTGTAATTTTTACCTTCTTTTTTTTTTTTCTTGGCAGAACACCCTTGAAAAGTGTTGTGTGTGTCAACATCCTATCTTAGACAGGGTAAGTAAATTATCAAACAGATGGGTGTGCATAGGTGCCAATTTATCAAGGACTTGGAGGTCGAGGGGGGCACTTATTTTACTTTCATAATCTTTGGCATAAATATAAAATCAATATTATATATCCAAATTAAAAAATCATGTTAAACACAATTATAATCAACTCTATTCTTTATAATTATGCTGACAAACAAAAAAATAAAAACTGAGGTAAATTAACATCCTAATAAAAAGAAAGAATTGCAAGTAAATCACTTGTTAAAATGTTACTATAAATAAAAACAAATTTCACTCTTTGCTTTTGCGTAAAGGGGTTATCACCGAGATTCATGGGTTAATGCAGTTTTCCACTTATACATAACTTCTGGATAAAATTTAAATAAAATGAATAACTTATTCAAAATTAGATTGCTGGGTATGAGGCACTTCAAACACGGCTTTTTTCAGAATAATGCTTTTAATTTGAAAGAATTGTATGATCACTCAAGAAACACTGTGTAATCCCTTTCCAGAAGTCGATGGGATCACTGCATTAATACAATAGTTAATAGTAGAGTGACAAGTACTCTATTCTCATGTGCTTTTCCTTGGTTAGGCCAGCTCCCCCCCCCCCCCCAAATATATATTGATGGTGCAGCTGCTCCTTTTGTTACACTAACTCAGCACTTATGTTTTTTAGCACATTTTTGTAAGCAAATATCACACTACATTTTAAATACAATTTATTTAAGGGTAAATGATGATGTATTAAGACTCAAAAATTCTTGCTCTCAAAAAGAAATCTTAAAAACCTAAAAATACTTGGATTACATGCATCAAATTATTATTTTATACGCTAAACCTTAGTGCTGGAATATGGAATTACATTATGAATGTGTGATAATATATATAAAAGCATTTATACATTTATTTTTGAAGTAGCTAATATTAATGGTAACTTTAATACAATCTTAAGATGTGAGCTGTTATTCTTTTTTATGACACAGATCTTGAGAGCTACAGGGAAACCATATCATCCTGGCTGTTTTACTTGTGTGGTTTGTGGAATATGTTTAGATGGTATTCCATTTACTGTTGATGCACACAATCAAATCCACTGCATTGAAGACTTCCAGAGGTAACCTTTCTTCCTGTTTATTTCATTTGATGAGTAACTTTTGAGAGGCCCGGTATGGGTTAGGGCACTTGACTGGTAATCTGAGGGTCGCGGGTTCAAATCCCCGTCACACCAAACATGCTCGCCCTTTCAGCCACTGAGCAAGGAAAAATTAACAAATCATTACTCATTAATCCATGGTTCAGAGCCATTTGCAGTATAAAGGCTGAAAGAAATTACAATATTGTAAATGTACACGTTGCACAGCTACATGCTTTAAAATTATGAATCATTATTTCAAATGTTACAGAAAATGCCGCAAGATTTGTGGCAAAAACTGTAATACTTTGTAGTGATTGAGAAATGTCATTTCTTTTTGTAAGCTTAGAATTTACTTGGAAGAGGTTATTTATTATAGTAAGGGTAACTCATTAGAAATATCTAAAGTATAGATTATCTTGAATAAGTGCTTTTGTTTTATAAAATTACAGTCTTACACTATGATTAAAGATAATGTCATAACACAGAAACTAAAAAAACTTCTATTCAGAAACTAAAAATACTTCTATTCAGAAGTTTTACTTTTTTAATATTATAATCATATTTACTTGTGCCTCTTCATTCATCTGTTAACAAATTTAAAATATCTGCAAGCTTCAATTTCGTTTCTAACTATCAAGATTTAAGTTGAATTTAGTACCCCCACCCAGTCAAGGCCGGGTGAAGGATTTGTTTGACTTGTGTACAAGATAAATCAAAGTTTTCATCTCATTTTGAACAAATTTGGTTCAAAGGTTCAGTGCCCATCAAAGATCAAACGATTAATTTTTGTTGAATGTATATCAAAGGTCAAGGTCACTGAAGGTTAACCACTTCCATTGTAATGGAAGCCAATAGGGATTTTGAAAAATGGTCAAAACTAGAGAGCAGATGGAGACAGAAAGATGATATTGGCTCCTAGATGTACATTTTAGAGAGTGAGAAGTTGTTTGGTTTATATTTTAGATCAGTTAATACAAAAGTAAAACATTGCAGAGTGGGGTTTACACTACACACATTAAGTACCTTTCTAGTATACACATTGTCTGATATATGGAGACCAAAGAAAAGTGGACACAATTGGCTAATTAATACTGAATTTTTTTATTATTGATTTGTGTTGCTATTGCTCCTTTAACTTAAAATGCACATTCAAGTTCAATATTTAAAGTTTCTTTAGCTCAAAGTTGTGGTTGTTGCAGAAAAGTAACTTTAAATAAGATGTGAAAATAATTCAGCTGAGAAATACTTATTGATGTCTTGGGGGTGGGTAAACAACAGAATTTTTGTCTTGTAGCCAAAAATCAAAATATCACTGAGCTACGCAAACATAAAAATTTTAGTCTAATGGTAGAGCTACAAAATTATAAATCAATACTATCCAAGAGTGAAACAGGAAATCCTGAACAAATTTCAGATGTTCATAGAACATAAGATGCCAGGATTTGTAACATTCATAATGTACCAATCTGTATCAATATACAAAAGGTCTAAGACTTGTTTTGTATAAGAAAACATTTACATAGTCACTGGAAAGTGAAACCTTTTTAGACATTGCTGTAGCAATTAAAATGATAATGACAAAATCTGGCACTTAATCAAATTGAGTAAAGTTGGCAGTTAAGATAATAATGAGCCAAAATTTAAATGGTACTTCATCAGATCATGTAAACTACATTGAGATAGAAATTAAAGTTGTTTTAATTTTATTTTTTAGCAAAAAATCAGATCATATTGTTCACTTTATATGTGTTGATGTCTAAGAGCTGAAAGCTCAGTTTGGCATCTTGTTACTTTTGACTGATGTTTTTACTGACATATTTCATAGGGTATATGAATGAAAAGCCCAATTTCATTAGTTTTGCATTTTTTGTATGTTCTTTTTTCCCAGGTAACTGATATATGTTGTGAAAACCAGTTTTTAACTTTGTTTGATACATGTGAACAATAAAAGAAATATTGAATTGTTGGTAGTATCTATTATTTCATATTAATGATTAATAAGGTTTGAATTTAAAAATCTCAATGAAATAAATAATTGTTTTTGAATAGATGTAAGTTATTTGACAAAACTATGTATGCAAGTAAGATTGAGATTTTCCTGAGATATTTTTTGAAACTATTTCCATACTAGTTTTGAACAGTTACTAAATTGTCAAATTTTATGCTAAAATTTCTTTTAAACAGAAAATTTGCCCCTCGTTGCTGTGTGTGTAAAGGTCCAATCATGCCAGAACAGGGTGAACAAGAGACTGTTAGGGTTGTGGCTTTAGACAGGAGCTTCCATGTAAAGTGCTATAGATGTGAGGTGAGCTAACTTTTTATCATGACTACAAACAATTATCATAGTTTAATACAGTTAATCACATAATTTCTCTGTGTAGAGAAGATGGTGATTCCTTTTGACTTGTAAACTCCTAGTAACAAGCGATTTACATTTTGAAATCGGGCAATTGTGGGAAGCTTAGTGAACAAAACAATCTACTAACGGTGATCATGATGTTAGGAAAACACATAGGCCTAAATACAAAATCAGTTAAACACAAAAATAAGAAACCTATAATCCAAGTAGTTTCAAAAAGTAGACCTTTTCTTCATCAAGGACAAACTTATGAAGAAAAGTCTGCCTTATTTTTGTCTTCACTGATGCTAGAATTCCAATAGTATAACTGTTTTTAATGGGTACACTCATTAGTATTTTGGACTGCAAACTTAAAATTAAGTAAAAAGAATGATCGATGAGCCATGTTAATAAGTTGATATGACTATACTCTACCTTAGCATGTTCACGACATCGTGTGCTACCAGAGGTACATATACATGTTTTCTGTTGGACATCATGAGCCACTCGTGGTACACAGTACCCATAAGATATAACTGTACCGCATATCTCCGATGACTTGTATGAAGCAGTTATTTTATACAGATGGCTATAATAAAGCCATGCCTTCCATCATGTACCACTGGTGGAGCACGAATGCTATGTTGAAAGGACAACTGAAGTAAAACAAATTTACATGATTAAATCACTTTATTTTAAAATTACATCTAGAGATTGGCATTAAATTTGTCATTGTGAATAATTGAAGCAAAAAAGCCCTAATTGAGACTTTTTTCATAAATATGAAAACTGTTATGAGACTGTAATATAATAAAGATAGAACTATTATCATCCACAGTAGGGATTATTTTATCTGATGTCCCTTTTTTACCCCCCATAAAATTGTGAAATATTCATACTTCTTCTAAAAAAATGTCAAGATTAGGCTGAAAAAAAAATAAATATTATGATCATTTGATTATTATTACTTAAATATTGGTGTGCACCACAGGTGGCACATGACAACCAATGCTTAAATGGGTAAAGACAGGATGTCATGTACCACCAGTGGTGCACTCAAGAGAAAGTTCCCAGTGCAGTCATTCTGTCATAAAATATAACATAAAGTCATAAAATTAGCTATATGTAAGGCAGAGTTCGCAATGAGGCCTTATGTTCCTATTGCATAATTAGAGAAATCACTTACGCCGTGAACGTGTTAAATTGTAGATCTAAATCATTTCACTTTTTTATACTTACGGAAACTGTAGAATTATTTGTGAGAAAACAACATAAAGCATAGATAATAATAAAAAAAAAGTTATTTATATATAACATTTTTAGAAGATAAAACCTTATTTTGTTTTACATTTGGAGTGCTTCTGCCTTTTAATCCAATATTTACTAAATATGTCTTGATAGTGTTATGGTATTTTATTTTCTGTAGGATTGTGGGGTGCAGCTTTCTTCTGAGGCTGAAGGACGGGGATGCTTCCCACTTGATGATCACATTTTGTGTCGTGGCTGTAATGCCCAACGTGTCCAAGCCCTGACATCCAGCATAGCTGCAGAATAATAATAATCTGTGAAAGTCTTATTTAACTGACTGCTTTGATTGTTGTGACACAAGTTTAAGATTCAAAACATTTTTCGGGTATTTGAGCATTTTGTGAAACAAAGACTTAAAGTAATTATTTTAGCACAGGAAATATATCCAAGAAAATCGCAAAAGTAAATATTGTTCATATTATGTTTTAAGTTAAAGGACTTAATCTACTTAAACTTTTCAAACTGTAAGATACTTAAGAATTTTGTATGAAGTGAAATTTATAAAACTGAAAATCTGTAAAGTAACTTCAACCACATTTATATAATTGCTCTATGTGCAATGAGATTTCATTGTCATTGGATCTATTAATTTTGTATTTAGAATATTGCACCACCCAAAATTTATCTAATCAACAAGAAAGTTGCATTTTGCAAGGGCATTTCAGATTGAATTATGGGAAGTGTTGCAAATACAAAAACTTGAAAAGAATTTACGTTTATAACAGTTCAAGTCCTGAACAGGCCTGAAAGAGAATCAACCCACTCTCGGAATATTATTAAGCAGCAACTAGGGCAACAGGCTAAGAGTCGACATTAATTTGAATTTTATTTAATTTGCACGGGAGATGTCATCTCCAAGCATTCGAAAAAGTCTTGCGTGTGCAGTCTTGGTGTACTTTCTTGTAACTCCAACCTTCATGGATCGAACTTCCTGTTTCATGTCCTCCACATGCACTTATACGTGTTTATAGTAGTAAGTGAGGAGAAAGAAATCCTCATATAGCACTTTATTAGTTAACATGGTAGAATAATAATAATTGATATTTGTGATTAAATATCTCAAAATTTGGATGAGATGGATTTAATTAGAGAATTAAAATGTTAATTTAGATTTATTAGATTTGGACTAAATTGAGGACAAAGATCAAACATCTGATCCATAAAAATTTGTTGTGGGGGGGGGGGGGCAGGAGTGCCCCGAGAAAACCCACTTTCACAGATCAGGTGCTGAAAATTCTACCTGATCAGTGCCCAATGGCTGAAAGAAGTAACATGATTTAATAAAACAAAAAGTAAATATATATTTCCTTCTAGTTGGTGGTATGCTATACAAGGGACTAAATTAGGCATTTGTACTAATTAGGTGGTTAACCATGATGATTGGTGTAGCAGAAAGTTGTGATAATTCTTGTATTAGGGTATTACACTTAGTAGCATGTTTATAAAAGTTAGTGGCAAGTTTAAATATTCTTTCTTTGAAAGCAGAATATATTGGAATTTATTATGGTATACTGGCAGAGTGTAGCGAGTTGTTGGATCCTGTATATTTAATAGTTTGACATATTACAGTTCTTGCAATGGTGGGCTGTGAGTTGGCTACTTCAGTTTCAGCATCGATGGGCTGAGGGTTGTCTGCTTCAGTGAGTTGAGGGCTGGTAGCTGAAGGTGATTTTTTTTTTTTTTTTACTTTTTGGGGGGTGTACTGGGGTGTTGAGTCAGAAGAGTTGGCAGACAGATCCGTCGTTGTGATGATTAAGTCATGATCAGAGCTGGAACTGTCATTCTGGGCATTCTTGAGCAGGGCAAAATGTGAAGGGGATGACAGCGGCTTGCTGGTTGACCTGGTAACCATAGTCCTGGTGCAGGTAGACATGCTTGAAAACAATGTCTTAAGAGAGCCCTGAAAAGGGCTGTTTAACAACATAAAAACCTTTACCCTACTAAGGTAGTTAGACCCTTAAGACTAGAAATGTGAACCCTGCAGTGTGCTCTCTACTTCATCGAGTCAGTAAAGGAGATGTTATACAGTTTGTTGATTTTTATTCACAGACTAGTTAGATACGATTGTGGTATTAATTGAACTCTGTGTGTGTACACACAATCCCTGTGCTAAATTAATTACTTGTCGATTTATTATGTACCAATGTGGTTTTACTTAAGTGTGTATAATGGAGTAATCTATTGATGTTTCTCACTTGTGTCATTTATATTTATATGATTTCTTCTAACATTAGTGAACTTAAAATACTAGTAATACATTTTTGTGTCCTACTTTACATTAATGAAACTGAAGAAACTTTGTAGTTGCCAACCTGCTAGTAACTGGAAATTCCTGTAATTTACCTTTAATGTTGTGTATTGAGACTTAATATCCTGTTGCCTTGACACAGGTAATTTTTTCTACTTACATAAAATCAATTAATTTATACAAGTAATGTTTTTGTTATATACACATTGCACAATATTGTTTAAGATTTCTGTGAAATAGGTGATGTTTACACTTATTTTGTGGTTTTTACTTTTTATTGTTTATAAACTGTTTCATATCAGTAGACAAATTAATTTTTTTACTGCTTATTTATTTTTTATTTGTAAAATTACATGTTTCTTTGTGCATAATTTTGGAACAATACAAGTTTCTATAAATCTGAAGGAGCCATGGAAATTATATGTGGATTGCCACTAAAAATAGAGAATTCTGTTATCATTGCAATTTACAGCATTTGTTGAATACAAGATGTAAGTATGTGAGAATATTTTTTTTTTATATTTTGTATGTTTAAAAATGATTGACTGGGGTTATACTTAAATTTTTTTCAATGTAAATTTAATATTCATGATTCCCATGGGTCAGGGAAGCTGGGAAAAGTCAGTGAATGTTATATTTTGCATTCACAGTGATTATTAGTGAATTTCATTTTTAAGATAAAATCCAGTAAAAAGTCGATGAATTTTATTTGAGTTAGCGATACTTGTAGGACGCAGATGGTAAAAAAAAAAATTATCATGAGCACCAAAAAATTGCATACAAGGTATTTCTGGTGCATTTAGCACATTAGTATATGTTTTTTATGCATAAACATTGTTTTGTCTACATCATTCTCTTTGTGTTAACTGTTAATTTTCATAGAGTATGAAGCAGCCATAATAATTTAAATAAACAGAAGTAAAGTTCCTGTTCAAATGGAGTGTAATGTCTCTGGACAAGGCTTCTTTTTGTCTCTATAAAACTAGGTCATGGAAAATTGTTTTTCTACAGCTTAAAAGCCCTTTTAGAGGTAGGCTATTTCAATTAAAGTTGTTTTAATTTTAAAATTTTATTGTCTTAAGATAATAGTTCTCATTGTAGAAGGAACATGTAATACCCTTAGTATACTATATCATTGACATATTTTTGTGGGAAAAATATTATATATATATAAAAAATTGAACAGTTTATTTAGGTAAAGCCTGACAGTCTAAAGAAAAACAAATCCACACAGTTTTGATGAGTTATTATCATTCTTATCTGTACTTACATTTATTCAATTTATAATCAAAAATAACTATAATAATTATATAAAATAATAATTTATTAGTAAAAAATTGTTTTGATTCATTAAACAAAATATACATCACTAAGCACTGCCTATAGCACACAATATTATGCATAGTACATCTCACAGGAGTCGTTGACAGGCGATATCTCCAAAAAATAGAATATCACCAGTGAAAATTGTAGAAAGAGTTGAGCCTGTACTAGTGAATAATGGAATACATACTGTTTATCTAATCTATAATGCATCAGGTATTTGAGTAGTATATTTGGAAAACTTATTGATTGTCAAACAACAAACAATATGCTAGGGACAGGAAAGAATAAAGACTGGAGTTAAAGATAAGCATGCACAGCCTCACAGAAATAAAAGTTTAAAAAAGATTAAAAGTTTGGGTTTAGTTTTGAAACTAGGAATTTTCAGACTACACTTTGCTCTCAAGATCAAGTTATTAATTGTTATGGAGATTGTGTAGTGCTAGTATGTTCCATAACAGGCAATGTGTTGATGTTTGTCATTGTTTCTAAATCCAAGGTCCATACCAGAATAGAAATAATGAGTACTTCTGATAAAAGTTTTATTTAGTAGTTGTTTTTATTTAATGTAATTATTAACATTAATTCAGAACAAATTGAAAAAATTTTATGCTTGTGTACAGTAGTATTCATGTCTGTTGTAGTTACAGTAGCCTCAACAAGTATGATTGAACATCATGATGGCATGAGATTTTAATGCAACTAAATATTGTCTGATTCTGTGTATGAAGTGTCCTGTATGCATGAGTAGATTTTACGCCTTAGTTATTTGCTAATATAATCTGTTGATCTTTTGAGCAAACAAAACTTGCGTAAACCTGAAAATATTTTCTGTAACATGATTGATCGATAAATATTTATGGTCACATTAATTTAAATATTTTAACATGTTTGATATAAATTAACTTGATGTGCGCAGTTTCATAGCATGTTCCAAAATAATACAATGTGGTGTGGATCAGTGGATGATTTGATTAATGTGTGTAATTGTTTAATTAACAGATATTGGAAATATGAGTTTACTGCCTTGTACAGTTGCCAACTGAAAGTTTTGAAAGGAAATATTGCATTAATAAATATTAGACATATATGAAATTTACTTATGTAGGAAGCACATTTTACTAATATAATAGTAAATTGACAAACAATGATTTATAAGCATAAGGAAGTGTTTTGACAGAACATTGGTCTACCTTTTTCAGGTATAATCTTCAGTTGTTGTAGCTATTCCTCAGCAGGTATTTAGATTTATATAAATCAGGGGTGCTCAGAAATCAACTGATCCCTCTTCATCCCACTTATGGCTTGGAAGATGATTAGAAGTGCTACATCAGATTAGAAAAAAAAAACTTCTTGTGGTGGTGTTTCTTTATAATTAGTCTAAGTAAACTTTAGGTTAACAAATGCCCAACTTAACAGAATGGTGAAGATCTATAAATCCAAGAGTTTGCTGTGGGGGAAAACTGGAGAAAGCCCCATTTTCATTGATTTGACACAGAATAATCTATCCCACCAGTGCCCAAAACATGGACCCAAATTGGGGGGGGAAAAAGTGTTTTTCATTGGAATCTTCTTCTAGGATAAATTGTGGTTGGTTGCTCAGACAACAATGGAGGAGGCTATCCTTGAAATTGTGATCATCTTCTGCTGGGTTTGGGTATCTGAACTTTTCCTTTTGTACGAGTGTTTTCTTGAATGAATTGAGTATATTATGGTGAGGGCCTGCAATTTCAGTATCTAGAGATTTTGTGGTGTTTGGGTGCTTCTAATATAGGCGTGTTCAAGTGTTAGGTTCATCAGTTTCTTTTTTTTTCTACTTTTTCTCATTGTGGGTGTATTTCAACCTGAATCTTGAGCTTAATTGCGTTTGAATTTGATGGCTGGTAACAGTAATGGTTTTGTTATTTGTGGATGTTGTGACAGCAGGTTGGTCCTCAGTTTGAGTTTTCTGGACGGTATGGAGGTTCTAAGCATACAGGGGTTATATAAAATATCATATATCAGAAATACAAAAGAGGTTTAATGTCACCTAGCAATAGGATTATAGCTAAAGACAAGGTATTCTTTGTAGGTACAAAGTTATATAAACTGTTTATATAGATGAAGTATGAGGATATTTTTTGTGACAGATTGTGACTGGATCTTGTATTGGATGGCATCGAGTTTTTTGTATATACTTAGTGGTCACTTTGTTTCCTCATTTTACATCAACATCTAAAAATCCATACAGTTATTAAATTCTACTTTACGAGTGAAAATTATGACATTTAGTCGCAAGGTGTTTAAGAATTCTATGGAATTAGATATTTTTCCTACATTCTCATAAATATTGTCAATGTATTTGAACCAGATTTCTTAATGTGTGTGAATTTATTTCTAAATAGTTCTTCTAGAATGAACATATAGAGGTCACTACCCTTTGTTAATCCATTATTTTATTTATAGCAACGGCCTTTGTAGGCGAAGCAGGTTTTGTTTATGCACTATTTTGTTAGGTTGGTAAGGTAGTCTGTATTAGGATTGTCTTGTTCTAGTTTTCTTCATTAACATGGTAAGGCCTGTTCGACTGGTATTGAGGTAAAAAAAAGAGATTTTATGTTAAAAGACACCAAGATATCTTTGTTTAATTGAATATTTTTTAATGCTATCTAAAAAAGTCTCAAGTTTTTGAGAGAACAGGGGTTAGTTTGTGGATAATATAATATTTGACTAAGAATTTAGCAACATTTTGTACCAATGAACCTATAGGTCTGAAAGGAATGTTATCTTTGTGAATTTTAGGAAGAGCATAAAAAGGAGGATTGATAATCGGTGGGAATAAGAGAAGTATTTTTGGTTAATAGTTAAGAATATGGCCACCTTTAATGAGCTGTTCAATGTTTGAAAGAACTTTGTTAACTGGATCACTTTTGAGTAAGATATAACGTCCGTCATTTAGTAGGGTGTATACCTCCTCCTTTGTAATATGTTTTATATACAACTACAGTACAACCACCTTTGCCAGCTCTCATTATATTTATATATTATTGTCAGATCTTGATTCATTGCTGTTAAAGTTTTGTTTTAATTTTGCCCTTATGTGTTTAATGCCTAGAGTGTATGTTAATTATGATTTTTTCTGCTTCATTAAGATTCAAGTTTAAAGAGTTAATGTTGGATTCTGATGTAGCAACAATTTGTTCCATAGGTAAAGTTCTGGGTTTGATAGCTAAGTTTAAACAGAAATTTAACACACAAATCTGATTATCAAATAATGGTTTTGCCCAAGATATTTAAAACTGAGAGGTATATTTACAGGTTGGATATTTTCCACCTCTTCTTTCTGGTTTTCTATCAACTTTTAGGGTTTCTTGTTCTGGTTTGTCTTTTTCTTTTCTGCACTGTTGGTTGATTTATACCAACTGGTATATTTGAGTCTAAAGTTGGACTTCTTACTTGGAAATGTTCCAGGGGATGTCCTTTATGGTGGCTCTTAAAACTACAACCATTTTTTTAAGTCACAGTTTCGACCTGTTGAGATGTATAACACATGATTTGAATAAAACTGGGGATGACTTTAGAAAACTTGCACTTTAGGAGAAAGCGTAAATGTTCTAGGTTCTGGTGGTGCTTTATTCTGAGCTTAGTAAACACACTTCTAGGCTCGTTGATAGTATCGTAAATGGAAACACAAACAACAATTTATAAGCATAATGAAATGGATTTATTTTGATGAACGTACTATATTACGAAAGAATATTGGTTTGATCTATAGCTGAGCATACAAGGTTTACATACAAAATTGTAAAGTACATAGACAAAAGACAAGTGTTTAATGTTGTCACTTAGTGACAGGATCATAGACAAAGACATGATGAAGTCTGGTCAAGTGTTTGGCTGATCTTACTAGGGCAATTGTCATGGTTTAGTGAAAAATCACCTGCCCTAATGGTTTTTATTGTTTCTAAACACTTTCTTTTTTTTAGTTTTGGGCTGGTGTAGGAGAAAAATTTCATCCAAAGGTCTTTTGTGATCTGATTAAAATTGATAAAATGTTAAAGCAGATATCTGAAACTTGCCTCTACACATGTAACCTTGGTGTTCTTTTCATCTTATTTCCAACGAATGTGACATTTGTTTTGACATCAGTATTTAAGTTATTAAATAGAGTGGTAATTTCATTAGCAATTTCTGGCATAAAAGAGAATGAAACATTTTTTTGTTGTTGTTAAGGAAAAGACTGGAATTAGCATAATATTTTTTACAGTTTAGAAGTTTAATATAAGGTATTCACCTAGATTTTGCTTGTGCACTTGACTAGCCTTTTTTTTTTAAATTATTATTCTTTCACTAGGTAACAACATTCTTCAACATTAAACCTTTGCATCTTTTGCCTTTGTGATTTTTTTAATATACACGCACACACATATATATACCTTGTGTGCTCAGCTGTAGATCATACCTGAAAACAGACCAGTATTCTGTCAAAACATACAAGTTCCCCAAAATAAAAACACTTCATTATGCTTATAAATTCTTGTCAATTTACTGTAAAGAAGTGTACTTGTTAAAGAATAGTTTACTTTACAACTAGAAATGTGCTCCTTCCATATATCAAAAGTCGAAACACAGTAATCACAAATGTTAAAATCTGTAATGATGTAATAACATTTTTGTGATTAAAATTAAAAAGTATAATTGGTATGCAGTATCATAAACAAATGGATAAACTGCCTTTGTTAAATATATTCTGATAAAGTATTAATTATTCAATAATGGTGTGACATGTAAGCAAATTGACTCTTAACAAAGTCTATCTTGTCTTTATTGAACAATATATGAATAATGTTTTACAGTTTCATATATTATATGTAATAATTCAATGATACCTTATAAGCTCAGCTCAAATGGTCAGGAAATAACATATTTTGATCAGGAAATTTCATTCAGCCAAAGGTATGGGAACCATGAATATTACTTATAATAAAGTAGCTTTTTTCAAACTGGTCAGACAGATATTGACATCCATCCAAAACAAAACCGTCCGATTACTATCTGCTATATATTTTAGGGTTACTGTTGAGTAACTCAAACAGATGCATTTTCTTTCTTTTTTTAAGTTACAGGTTATTAAAAGACAATGAAAATGAAAAATCAACTTATAGTGTACCAAACTAATTATTTGGTGAAGTGTAATTTAAAGTTTTTTTAAGTGCTTGAGTTATTTGATTTCTTAAGTTGTGATTCTTCTTTTCAATTTTACATGTTTAAATATAATGATTAACTTTTGTATAATGAGGTTAATATATATCATATATTGTGAAATTTACAAAATCTGTGCAGCTTGAAAAGTTTTTAAATTATTAATAGATATCTTCCTGAATAATACTTCTACTGCACACTTTACATTGATTAATGTTTAAAATCCTTCTCAGGGTTGATTAGAAAACCTTCAAAGAACAATTCATTTATGCTATGTTGAAGTATTACAATAGTCTATCATAAACATTTATGTTGTCTCAGATGCATAGTTGTAACACTATGACTGCCACCTTTATAGATACTCTTCCAGTGCCAAGTTTAGTTTTAAATAGACAAAAAAAAAAGGACACGTTTTATAATATTTCATAACTTAGCAGAAGCTGTTTGATTTTGGTAAGTTTGAAGGGGAATATCTTTTCTTCACGGCAGTGTTAAACTTGTGGTTAATATTTTTCAGTTCAAAAACAAAGGTATGTGACCCATATAAGTTTTCATGGCAATGTTCTAGAACAATGGATCTCAAACTTATTATATGATAATCTCTTTCCTCGGCCTGGTGGTTCGGACACTGGAATCATAATCTGAATCGTCATCACAGAACATGCTTGTCCTATATGGTTGTTGACTGGGTCAACCACCCAGGTGTAAAAATTCTTGTTTTACTAAAAACATCCTATATGCCAGTATTTAATGTTATAGTGCAGCACAGGTTCAAACAGACATACATATAACTGTACAGTAATGTAAATTTCATGTGAGATGTATCTTACCCACTAGTAGAAGCATGTATCTATTTATTGCAGCAGGACAGTTTCATCCAGGTTTTAGTGTTTGTGATAAATATCATGAGATCACCTTCTACTTGTTTGTTATTGATAGAAACCAGTGCAGAAAAGTAGCATGCCAGCAGTGAG
Source organism: Limulus polyphemus (assembly GCF_000517525.1). Taxonomy (NCBI): domain Eukaryota; kingdom Metazoa; phylum Arthropoda; class Merostomata; order Xiphosura; family Limulidae; genus Limulus; species Limulus polyphemus. The sequence continues at coordinate 436,233 of NW_013665802.1, read as the reverse complement.
ACTTACCTCAATTTATTAAATGCAGATGTATTTTTTTTTTTATTTATTTCCTCATAAACATTCCCATGCCTTGCATCAGTTTGAGAACCACTGTTCTAGAGAGAGGCATGTGTGTTCATGTTCAGGGAGCCCTAGGCTTCATACAGTTGTTAGCTGAGATACTAGTTTTTTGATACCTTTAACAATTATATGAAATGTTGTGTTATTTAGACATGAAGATACAGTTTGCATATTTTACGTCACTGGTTGACATTAATGTAAAATGTTAAAATCATTCACTGTTAACCATTGATAAGGGAAGAGGAATTACAGAAAACTACAAAGAAACATGTTTCTTAAGTTTGAATTAAATTTCACAGAAGTTTTCAGTACTATTTCAATTAGGATAATCAGTGACTATAGTGGGCTAAATTGAATAAAGATAGTAGAGCCATATACCAGCATGTAGGCGTAAGTATCATAATAAGCCAGTATTTTTAGGTGCATTTTTGCTAACAAAATATATGGAGGGATAAAGCTGTCATTCTATCTGAAATCAAAATTCACTGTAGAAGTGCTTCATAATTAGTGATGAAAAATACTGCTTCACTGGTTTTTTTTAATACACTACATTCTACAAAAAAAAAGTTGAATGTAAATTTCCAACAGTGGTGTTAAAGAAAATAAGTTGCTTAATATTATGAGTTTATATGTTTGTAGGGAAGTGCAGGAGAATCTAAGTTCCCAGTTCAACAAGCTTCTCTATGTTTTGTTGAATATTTTAATTTTTTTTATAACTATAAAACAACCTTTAATCTTAAACCAAAGATAGTTTTAAATTAATACAAAAGTTTTATTTGATTACTTTTGTAACTGAATCAAACTTTGTACTTTTAATAAGTAATTTGTTCATGTATACTAGTCAATAGTTGAGGGCTGTTGACAGGAATTTGTATCGACTGTTATCACAATAAATTTTGGTATTAGCTCTCCACTGTAGAAAAGTGTTGATTTCTCATGAAAATACACACAAATATAAGTCCTGGAGGTTTTCAAAGAGAATCATAAGTAATCTTGCCAACTTCATCAATAACAAGCCCTGAAGTTACTAAATTGTGGCATTGCATATTTTACAAATATGACATCTCAGACACATGGAAAATTTAAAGTTCTGTTAGTAATTCCCTAGATTATTAAAAATTATGGAATATTATTTGTCAGAATTAGTGACAACCTGCTACGGAGTAAAGTATTTTTACAGCACCACCTCTCCAGAATAATGTTATTTTATAATTAAGGGAGAAGTGTAAATGATCTTTAGTAAGAAGTTAAGTTTAGGACAGAATAAAACCTCTTAATACTTTAGAGAGCTTAGGTTTGTAACCTGTATTAATACAAAACAGAAATTAATGTTTTAAACCAATGTGTACCTATAGGTTAGCAAAATATATCACCTATAAATTTTTTGACTTTACATACTCAAGTACCTGTAATCTATATCTTTACTGTTGTTTCACAGTATTTTATCTTGTGATGTACAATCTATTAATATTTTCTTAAACATGTGCAGAATAATGAAAATATTTCTGGTCTTAAAATCTTTATTACAAACTGAAAACTATATATATCCAACCAAATATCCTCTATCATCATTATTAATTGGTATGCACGCATCTACAACATCATTCTGTAAGCCTAGAGCTTGACCTTATTCAAAAGTATCATCACCATGTGCATGCGACTTTGTTTTCATCTTGTACTTACCAAAGTGCATTTACACAACAAAACAATCTTACAATTATGATAAAGTATGCACTACTAGCAATATATAACTAAAAAATTCATAAAGTTAAACTAACTCAAGGACCATAGTATATAATCCCTGGTACAAATGCCAGTCAAGTATTATTTTACCCAGAAATACAAAAAAAGAACATTTCTACTTTAAGATCTAGTTTCAATACTACTGACCAGCTACACTATCATTAAATGACCAATGCATACCTCTCTTAATATGAAAACTTGTTATAGGATTATCTTTAAGAAAGTTTATAAAACATCCCAATACCTACACAATGTTTATGTACAAAATATACCAAAGATACTCGGAAAATAAATAACACACTATATTCCAGAAAAGTGCTAAAAAAGGAAAAGGAAAAGCACTATGACAAGTTATGTGTACACACCAAACAAGCAAGAAAATACTGGTTGAAGATGTTAATTTTCAGAGTTAGAGAGTCTACAGTGTTATCTATTACCTTGTGTATATTATTTTGTAGGTACATATCAGCTGACCAAATTTCATAATTCAGATTGTTAATAATAACTAAAAGTATAATTATATTTTTCTCTTTCCTTTGATTTTATAAAGGCCTGTTCTACTTGATAAATAATGATATAGAATTTTGACACGCACACACAGATAATTTTGCAACCTCCTTTCCTAAAATTTTCCATAGACACTCTCATCACTGTAAGCTATGTACAAGAAGAAATCCTCTTCATGGTGTTCCTGTAATACAACAAAAACTCTTAGAAATTAATAACTTTAAAATATAAATGCTAATAAATATAATGTAGCATGGAGCAATATACTATGCAGTTTTTTAGTTGTTTTTTTTACATAATGCCTGTATTAGGTCTGTATTTTATAACTTTCTTATCAATACAAAAAAATTTTTTATAAGTTTCTTGTGTCATTCTTAGTTATGCTCTACGCTACCTGCTATTTTCCTCTCTCCTCACAGATGAAGCACAAGAGCTACGTTGCATTAAAGTGATGAAAAACGTGCCATAGTAAATATGTGGTTGCAATAATATGATAAAGGTAAAATTAAACAGTGATGCATACATACATATAAACTGTGTATAAGGAAATTACAGACAGAAATCACCATAACTGCTATAGATGCTTCACAACATGCACTGTTTACATCTCTTGTTCCACATACAGAAGTTTCTTCAAATTTCTGCACAAATGTGTTAAATTAATGTTGTTTCTGTTTCTTGCTAAGTGCAAAGTTACACAATGGGCTATTTGTTCTATGAAACCCTGGATTTTTAGCCTTTAGGGGCAAATGTATTTTCAAATCCCCATAGGTATCTTTTAGAGTCACTAAGTTCTTGACATAAACTTTTTCTCTGAGCTATAATATTATTAACATTGGATACAATAAGCTAAAAATGTTATGTTTAATTGTAGTCTCATGTATTTCTAATTGTTTCTGAATTATACATGGCTGGAAAAATGAAAAATAAAAATTTTGCTAATTTTAACATATTCTGATTAGAATGGCTTCACTTAAATGTCGCACCTCTTAAATTTGTTTCAAAATAGGAAAATGTTTTTATGTCTTTCTTTTCCTGCTACAAACTGGTCAAATATTTGTGTGAAATTACTCAGTAGTAATTATTGAAATTATCTGCAGTATTAATGATATTTTATATTTACCTATTTGTGCCTGTCTATTATGTTAATGGTGATCCTGTAGACCAGACCAGTAGTTCTCAAATTTTTTTGCTGGCCTCCCCAAAAATATTTCAGGTTGTTATACCCCCCCAATACACACACAAAGTGATAGTAGCACACCAGTAGCAATGAGGTCCTTGTCTATAGTCAGATACTCGGATGTTTATATTCTTTGTGTTCATTGTCTCGCCACATTATTGTGCTTCCTGTTTGCTTCATAAACATGATGTAATAATAATAAATATGATAGCTCAAAAATGCATCAAATCACTTGTTGTGTGCCTGGATGTTCTAAGAGAGGTGGTCATTTGCTGGCTTCATGCATTCAGACGAGACCAGTAGAAACCCAAGAAAGGAGTTATTTTTTGTCATGACATCTACATATCTGAAACTAGCTACGGTAGACCTATGTTTTCAATAATTCTGCTTTACATTTAGAAATCTGTCTCAAAATTATTCCCATTTTATAACCTTTTTATGTTGACAATCACACCACAGTCCACAAGAAGAACCGAGTGAGACTAAGGATAAAACTTGGACCAGCCATTAGTTGACACACCCGAGGAAACTATCCTAGCCCTATAAAGTGTCAGTGACAGTGCCAAATACACATATTTAAATGTGAACAAAAGTTAATCATTATCATTATTTTCATTCAATAGCTAAAATTATATTATTTTATTCAGCAAGTTTGGATAAGGTTCTTACCAACATATTGAAACTATGCTTGTTTCATATAACAAAACAATAGTCTGACACCATATTATCACTCATATTATTTTGTTTATCTGTTGATAAAATCAGTTTTTCTGCCAGTAATTTTAGCTGCATTTAATTTCCATCTTAATCATGCTAAGATTCAAATTTTCACATTTCTCACTAACTGTAGTGGAAATGGTAAAATAAATATCAGGAAAAACAAGTGAAATTTCTATACTGCTCAAACAGGCTTATTGACTGACCAAGTGCTGAACTGCAAAGCATGTTGGCCCAAAGCTGGCACTGCATCGATACTTGGACAACCATGCATTAGCAGTTTCGCACATGATCCCTCATTATTGTACATACTCTAAACTATCTACTATCACAATATATTTTATCATCTCCCTAAAATAGCCTTGGGAACCCCAGTTTGAGAAATGCTGCTCTAGGCAAAAACCAGTGTGTACCCACAAGCATTTTGGTGCATAAAAAGCCAATGGGGGTCCTTATGATTTCCTTCTGTAATTTTTAGGGTTAAAACAGTATGTTGCTTGTAAGAATGAACTAGGTACAAGTGTAGGAATATCAAGTATTACTGAAGATGTGCACTAACCCAAACACTGCAACCTATATGTACTGTGTACATTAAGATGAACATTGACTTTTCTTCTATGGAACAGTACAAATTGATAACATCAAACTTAAGAAATTTGGATAAAACAGATTATTGCAAGTTAAGCATATCTGATGATCACCAAAGGTGTAAACACAATCTTAAGTGGTTTCTTTTCATAACATACTGTTTGTAACATTTTGTCTCAATAATACAAGTGTAATTGTGCATTGTATAGTGCTCAACAACCACATGATGAAAAATATTGCTTAATATAAATTGTGAACAAACAAATTGAAATATTTTAATAAATCGTTGTCATTGCTACATCTAAAAGAATGAGAGTTTTCATACTTTTTCATGAGCTACAAAAATAATCTTTCTTGTTATGTGGTAGCCAAGTATTATCTTACATTTTCTAAAACACCCTTTTTAACATTTACAATGTTTGGTTAAAAGAATGAGTTTTTTCTTTATTTTGATACTTGTAACATATTTATGTTGCAATTTCTCCTTACATGTACACTGTAATACAAAGTGAAATCATATATAAAAATAAGTGTACCATTAACTGTTTCCCTGGTTATCCTAAGTATAATCGGACCAAACAGTCTTGTAAACAATTATTATACTGTTAATAATGCTCGGAGATGGCTTGAATGGGTAATGAAGAAAACTTTAATATAATTTTAACAGCAAATGTA
>NW_013665802.1:426674-430722 GCF_000517525.1 Limulus polyphemus | reverse complement strand
TGAAGTCCAAAATGTTTAAAGGTTAAAATGGTGAGTTGACTTCTAAGAACAAACTAGATATACTTTAGCAGGTTTCGACGAGGTTTTGTACCTGATGATGACAAAACCTTGTCGAAACGTTGTACATTTGCTGTTAAAATTATATTAAAGTTTTTCTTCATTATCTATTCAAGCCATCTCCAAGCATTATTAGTCTCAAAGTGGGTTCCTCATGATTGAATTATTATACTGTGTTAAATCAGGTTCCCTGTACTCCAAAAGTTTTTATCCAAGTAAACTTAATCTGATTGGTTGGTTGGTTGTTTGGGGTTTACTAGTGCAAAGCATTGAGACTATCTGTGCCAAACAATCAGTAAAAAGGCAAAAAAAGTAAAATACTGTAAAAAGTGAAAGTAAAACAAGCTAAAATCTAAACAGCACCCATAAATCAGGTCAAAAATCAAATAGAAGTAAAGAGGCCAACTGGTTGTAAAAAGCTAATAACATGATCAATCTGTACTGCCAATGACACTGTCCAACATCAGAGGTAAACCCTAAGAAAGTACATGACTAAAATGGCTAAAATTGATGAGACTGAAATTCCATTTTATACCAATTCCATATTCCACCAACAGATGATAGCACATGCAGGTATTTTTATCCTGACTGTGATGTACCATTCTGTGTCATACCTTGCTTTCGAATTTACTATACTAAAACAAAGTTGAATATGTTATACATTTTTATGTATTTTTCTGACAGGTTATCTTTTTACTTATTTTTTATAGCTGTGTAATTGTTTTCTGCATGTATAAGGTATTTCATGCAAATAAAATATATATATATATATATTTACACTTTCTTATATTTCATGAGATATTTCAGGTGTATAATAAGCTTTGCTACACTTTTATTTTCCATATAACAATACTGATTAACTATTGCGAAATATTTTGTGTTTCAATTTGTCTATATGCATACTTTCAAAAAAATGAACTAAAGCTGATGTTTCTTGAAACATACTTAGGAAAAAAAGGGTGAGGGAAGGGGTTAAAATGGTGTAAGAAAACAGACCTGAAAGTAAACTCAATCTACAGAATAAAACAGTCCATAACTCAAACCATTTCAGAAATGTGTACTTTGAGTTAACCCTTTGTGCATGGATAGGAGTCAAACTAGATGCACCATAACCATTTACAGAGTGCTACGCAATGTGGTATTATGTATTTAATATCAGCATTAACAACTACTCATTCAGGAACAGTTTGTGGTAGAGTAAATACCAGATACAATATAAAATTATAAATATGCATTTCAGTGGTTCTATAGGTTATGCAAATTGTACTATGGACAAAAGTATTTTAATTATTCACATAAATACCACCTTTTACTTCAATGTTTGTGTATTTTGAAGATGTATTGAGTTGTGTTATAGGGTCATTTCTAGGAAATTTTATAAAACATCCCAATACCTACATGTATGTTTATGTATATCAAAGATACTCAGAAAATAAATAACACTATTTTCATTGACATAACTAATAAGGCATTGGTCCAGTGGACTGAACCCCTATACATTTGGTTAAACATACTTCTTGACTGTCAATAAGGTACACTTGAATAATAGTCACTTATCCCTTCGACAATATTTATATTAAATACCGTGTATCTTTGTACAAAAACTTAATTATGCTTAGAAAAAATTGTTCTGAGTATCATTTAGTTTTTAAGTTAACAATATTAAGGTTTAAGGGTTGCAATCTTAGAATAACAAATGCAAAATGTTTTCTGACTATATCCATGATATTTAGGCTAAGATATATACTATACAAGTACAAATAATCTGAGAAAAAAAAAATTCCCACAAAAATAAAAAGCAATTACAAGTCATACAATTTTTACACATTTACCTGATATAAGGAACCCATTGTTGCACTAGTAGGAGGAATTACATTGTTGACAAAGAAAAACAATGCATCTTCTGGTCGAAGATGAATTCGCTTTCGAATTAGGAAGTAAAACTGTCCAACTGTAAGGTCGGAGGGCACCAGGTATTTTTTCTTATCCAGGTCACCAATACGAGCTTTAGGGGCCTTTTCTACAATCACCTGATGAAGTCCAAAATGTTTAAAGGTTAAAATGGTGAGTTGCTTCTAAGAACAAACTAGATATCAATGTATGACTAATACATATTACTGTAGTAATGCAATTACCAGCAGTAACCATCTTTAATAAAAAATGTTACTGTTTTGTTATCTGACTCTGTTAAAAAAAGTTTGGGATATGAATTAAAATAGCATGTCATATAACAGTAAGTTATATAACATTTGAAGTGAAGTTGCATTAGTTTTTTTATTTCTAACATTAAAATGTCTGGCTCCAGATCAGTCATTATTTTCATCCAATAAGTCTTAACCCCAGTCACACCCTATAATGGTGAAAGTAAAAAAAAAAAAGGTCCAGATAACATTTTCTGTTAATTACCCTCTTCTTGGACCATCAAAATTAAAATTATTCATCATCTGAAAACACTTTAATATAAAAAATGGAGACATTAATCAAATAATTAAAGCTTTCAAGTAGATTTATGTGAGGATGTTTTTTTCTATTGTAGATATATATGCCTTAAAGAGTGTGGAGAAGAAGGTGGGGGGAAAGACTGCGTGTTTCAGGAAGTGGCAGTTAAAGTGATAACTAGAAGATCTAGCTGGAATTTTTTCATTGTTACAACAATGAGCTTAAGTTTCATGTTTATAAAATAACAGTCTTTTTAAACACTTTTTTTTTTCAAATTTCATGCATTTAAAATGCACATGTACTCAAAACAAAATTCCAGGAAGTATAAGATGGTTTAATAAAAGAATGCTGGCTATTTAACCTTTCATGCAAGAGTGCCAATAAGTGACACTTTGCACTTGAATACTTGGATTTGACATGCAGTCAATGGAAATTTTTATGCTATCATTCTTTTCTAGTTTATCATCACTCCAGGGATCACTGGTCAAATGTATGTATTTTTTAATTCACAAAAATTGTCTTTTGTAAATGGGAAAAAATTGTTGGAGAGAGCTTTTTTCTTTCTTTCTCTCTCTCTCTCTCTCTTATGCTTCAATACAAATTTTTGGAAAATATAACATACCTGTGAACTTTTGGTTATGGTTGATCATGAATTACTTAAAAAATTAGAATATCGCTGTCCTATAGCTTCAAACACTCAATCACAAAACCTTCAGTAATATTACAAAACTTTAACTTACTTTCTTCACTATTTATATTACTGAAATATTAGTTTAATTTTGGTAAGTCAGTAATTTAAATAAGAAGGTAACAGAGTGGTGTAACATATAAATTAGGGCTTGGTTGTTTAGATATTACTAGTTATCCTATTACTATTAGGATTAGTGATTGTACTACTACTTAAGCTACAATTCAGCTCATTGGCATGTTATAAAACAAGTTATCTAATCAACATATGTAGTAATACTTACTGCTATAAAAATTATGAAATTTCATATTAATGCATATTTTTTCTTCAGTAAGCTCATATGTTCTGTCTGATAATCCTAATTATGGAGTTTAGGGGAGGGAAGCTTTCCATGCAAACACATTCAAATATTTAAGATCAATTCAACTCCACACTTCTTCAAAACTTCACATTTTGCCAACTGTGCATGACTACCAATTACACAGAAGTTTTAATGTTGACTCAAAATTTAACAGACCTATAGCCAGGCATCACATGATTTGAAAAACATACTTTTCCAAAAAATAAAAGCTTACTATTTTACAGTTAAATAGTTCTTAATTCTTTCAGCACAGGCTTAGTCCCTGGGACCAACCTCGTAACCACTTCGTGCTTGTTATAGTTTTCATGCTGTAACTTTTAAATCAGTAAATGAATTTTAACAAAATTTGGCACATTATCAGTAAATATTACAATGCTTTCATACGCAAAATATCAAATTTTTTAAATGAGTCTTGAGGTTTATAAAGTAATGTTTTTCTCATGCCTTTTTTTTTTTCCCATGTTGCCTATCTATCATGCAAAGTAATTATCATTCTAAGATTA
>NW_013665802.1:420619-425668 GCF_000517525.1 Limulus polyphemus | reverse complement strand
TATATATATATATATATAATTTGGACCAATACCAAGAAAACAAGAAGGGAACAAACTTGATGACAAAGAACAGCCATGCACTCTTATAATAGGACATGTGTAAAATTCACAACAAAATTATTTTTGGATCTGTAATCATGATTCATTTTCCCATATAATACTAAATGTTTGAATCCTGCAATTTTTGGTGTATTAAATGTGTATAAATTCAAGTGAAATTGCTTTTATTTCAGCCTAATTCTACATGTGTTTCAAAAATTCAAGTGTAAGTTCTTAGTTTGGTCTGACAGAATTGTTACAATGTAGTTTTACTAATTGGTGATCACTATAATGTCAAAAACAAACTCTTGTAAGTATTAACTTTTGATCAAAGCAGGCTACTTGTACAGAACTAAAAATCAACCCAGAAATGAATAGAGAATTAAATATATTGTTCTTACATTCCTCTTTATGATTACAATGCATGGTTTCATCAGTTGCGTACTCTCCCTATTAACAATATTTTGTACATGTAACACTGTTAAGTTGTTAGCATATATATATTCATTCAAACAGGACTCCAGTTTAGTTACAAGTAGCTCTACTACATGTACACTGTAGGTGGAAACCACTAAAAAAGTGAAAAGTCTGGCTATCATCAAATGCCACTTAAACACATCCTGGTAATGCTAGTATGCATTAAGTTATTTGATCTACTGCTTTCTCAGCATGTGCATCTTTCACAATTTCTACCAGCCTATAATGTAAAATATATATGTATTAATAAGAGGTTGCATTATATATACATGTATAAATATGCATGAAATTTTAATTAATCACAAAAAATAACAACACTGTGTTTCTAAAATGCAGATATACAAGACCTACTAGTTCATATGACAACAGTGGTTTGATCATTTGCTAATGAAACACAGTTCTGAAAACAGTTATAAAGAAAGTTTAAATATGATTGTACAGAGCAAGAATTAGACAATCACATCATAGTAGAGTATGTACGTATGTGTATATATAAAGGTTTAAAAGTTTTAATACTCTCTGTATTATTTTTGTTTGTGAATTGTGAAAGTGATTGTGTGTGAAATTATATCTGTTTGAAAGCTACAGAATTTGTCTGCAATAGGAAGACATCAGATAACTTGAGATAAGTTAGCTTATACAGTTTAGAGATGGGATAAATGGGAAACAAAGAAAACTTTACTATAATTTTAATACAATAACAAGTGTAAAATGTTTGGAAATTTTTTTGTCATTATCAAGTACAAGTAGCTTATGTGACCATAGTAATGAACCTATCAATTAAGCAATATGCAAATACCACTGTCCAGCTTTAATTCAGGTAACAGGAAGCGGGGAAAAAAAATCTTAATTGTTCAATTGCTTTGTTACATTTCTGCCTGTGCCTTTAAAAAGAGGAGAGCTTGGTTTATATATGCTGATTTTGTTTCCATTATTTTTCCTGTTTGTTATGGAATACCACCTATATTTTTATTTGGTTTTCCACAACTTAATAATGAGTGTCGAATAATATGCTCAGCTGTGGTCAAAGACTGTTTTGAAAACTGAAGTACTATTTTTCATATTTATATAATTTGGCTTGAAGCTAGATTTTAATCTATTTCATGCAGCTGTCACAACACAGATATCTCTGGTCCATCTCAGTTGGGTTCCACTTTCTGTTCTAGTTTAAGTATAGGTCATCTAAGTGTATAAACATATCCCTTAAAAATAAGTTATGAAGTCAGAATGGAAATGTAATTTGTGGAAGCATAGTAAATTTTTTCCCCTTTTAGTAAAAGGCCAGATAGAAAGAATTGATTGCTTTATGACACAAACACACAGGATTAAAGAACAAATATAATGTAAAAAGATAAATCTTAAGCCCAGTTACTATTGAAAGGTAGGTCTTTGCTCCTTAATGAGAAAATTTTACTTTCCCAAAACACTTACATTTGGCAAATTTAAAATTCTCATTTTCACTGCGAGAAACTATCACTTAAAGTATGTACTGTATTACTGCTATTTAATGCTTCAAAATACACAGACACAGCCAAAAATGTTCACACATTAATGCAATTTTTAAAGTAAATGGTTTTTTAAAGGTACTAACTGAAACTTAGCAAAGACCTGGTTTGTTTGTTAGTTTGTAGTTATGTGCAAAGCTACAGAATGGGCTATCTGTGCTCTGCCCACAAAGAGTTATCAAAACATGGTTTCTAGCATTATAAGTCCACAGACATACCACTGTGCACAATTACATGGTTTAAACTGACATTATTTTTAGGTCAAGACCCAGCAGCTGTACATCAGTTAAGAGTTTAGCTATTTCAAATGCAAATTTATGAATTTTAAGTAATGATATTACCCCTGCTCTCCATTTACAAGAATTGGCAAACAACTAGTCTTGCAGCAAAACAAAATTTTCTTTGGATCATAGCAACTGCTATGCAAGTGTTAAAACGCATTACTGAAGTAAAACCAAATACATCTTTATCTTTACAATCACTACAACTTGGGAGCAAAATTGATCTAAGAGATTATTTATTTTAAGAACCTCTCATGTCACAATTTAAATTACTTAACAGAATTAAGTCTCATACTCTGATGCCTGAGCTAGCCAAGCTGGTGCTCAAATCACACTGGCATCTACAAGAAAATGTTGTTTGATATATAGGGAATAGCATGTATCCCCCCCCCCCCAAACAAACCCTGGAGTTAATTTTGATTTCACATATATTAATAAAATATACTTGACATAATACACTAGAATATATTAGTGGTTCTAGAAACCCAATGGACTCAACTGATGACACTATTAAGAGTGTGGCATAATGCTTAATCCATCAACCTTGTGTGTTGAAGATACCTAGTTTGATCTTGTAAGCATCAACTCAGATGCACACCTGCCTTTATGCTCAAAAAAGGGCATAGTTCAGAGATATAATATACAATATAATCATGAGTCACATTTACTTATATGTACAATATTACACACAACTAGTTGGGAATATTGAGATATGTTCATAAGCGGAATACCTTACAGATGTCTGGAGCATTTATGGTTTGTATGCAGTGACCGAGTTTTTTGTTTGTTGTTGTTTTTTTGGGGGGGAGTGAAAAATGCTTACCATTTGGCAAATAGCTGAACTACGATTTAGTATTTGATCACTGAATGAACTTTTTTTTTTCTCTATTTAAATAGAAGAACATGTTACATCATTTTATAAAGGAAGTAGTCATTCTCTGCATTCATTAGAAAAGTACAATACCAACAAATTCTATGCATTAGCCATCTTTCTTCAAGTTTCAGCATATTTAGGTTAGCTCACTTTTATGAATTAACAATTATAAATGTAACATTTTGTGTTTATTTTCAGTCACAGAATCATACCGAGTGAGGGCAATTTAGGTAACTTGGTAGTCCAAAGTTTAAGCTCTGTCCTCAAACACGTCACAAATCACAAAATAAAATATATTACCTATCTTTATATGCTTTGATCATTACTGCTGAATTTAGTTCTTTTAATCAGTACACTGTAGTTCAATAAACTGCATGTTGTCACATTAGGCCAAGTAAAAAAATGAAATGTATGTTTAACATCCCCATCCACTTCTTTTTTGCAGCCACCTCTCCCTACTTTTTTGGGGAGAAGGCAGTTTTTTCCTTTTTGAATTATCATTCTTCGACCATACAAATAAACAAAGAAGACTTCTAAATAAAAATCTAATAAATATAGTTGATTCATTTTGCCCTTTTTCTTTTTCATAAATTCAGTAGAGTTTTGATGAAAAAATGAAACAAATAAGACTTCTAATGGTTGGAGACGGCATGAATGAGTAATGAAAAAAAACTTTAATATAAGTTTAACATAACAGCAAATGTACAACGTTTCGTCATCATCATCATGATTAGTCTCAAAGTAGGTTCCTTGTCATCGAATTCGAAAATAAGACTTCTGTTTACATGAACCCCTTTGAAAACAAGCAACAATCAAGAAAAAAAGGTGCAAACTTTCTTTCAAAAATGTCATTTTAAAAAAAAAAGGGCCTCCTCCTTCCGTTTTTCGAAAACTCGATACACTATACATTTTTTTAACTTGGCCTTACTACTACAATTTACAGTTACTAGTTCGTTAATAAGCTCTTTGATTTTCATATTGAACCTTGAAGTTATTTCAGCCTGAAGACATAACAGTGAAAACATTTGATTTCATTTTAAAAAGTTATTAGATTTTATCATTTTTCTAAAATTTAGCTAAAATTAATTTAATACTGTCCAGCCTAAACAAGTTTTGCTTTTTATTTTAATTACTACTACTACTACTACTAGCACTAGTGACTAGGCCTAAACATAAATTTATTTACAGCAACTCGATCAGGATATTTCTTTCTTATTTTTTCCCCCTCGGCTCTACGCTTTTCGAAAGGGTGCTCTTCTTTATACTGCCACTTCATTTGCAAGTAAAAAATTGCATACGTAGAATTATAACAAATAATGTAATCTTTTTCATAAACTATAATAAACACTGCGCACTTTTCTACCGTTTCGTGTACTTCGCTACGAAATATACTAGTTCGTCAGACATTCGCAAAAGAAAAGGTGGCGTAAAAATATACATACATATTAAACAGAAATCTTTAGTTCATAAAGTATTAAATATAGTTTATTGTTTTCATTGAGAATTGTTATCTGCACTGGCTGTCCCTAATTTAGCATTGATAAATCAAAGCAGCTAATCAACACAACTTACCGCCAGCTCTTGGGCTACTCTTTTATCAACAAATAGAGAAGTTGACAGTCATAACTTATTTAATTTCTGTAATGCATATTGGTGTATGGAAAACATATTAATACTAGAAATAAACTGCCTTATAACACCAAAGTGTTGTTATTATTTAATTAGACACTCAACTTTTCGTTTTACAGCTTCTTCAGGAGTGTTCACCAAAGCACAAACTAAAACCAACAGTACAAAGATTCAAAGATTTAGTATTGTTGCGTCAGCGAGGTCACATGACTAGTATCACGCCACCTGTTTTCTAGAAATATCC
>NW_013665802.1:416812-420595 GCF_000517525.1 Limulus polyphemus | reverse complement strand
GTTGAAGTTGAGTGTATCGTAAAGTTGTATTCGGAAAGAATAAACCAGTTTTATTTAAGAAAGGACTTGTGTCGCTATAGTTTCGTCAGAACGAATTTACGGAAAATCAATTAATGAACGGAGATGTAACAGTATTAACACGTTATAACTTCCCCATTGTTGAAAGGGCGACAATATTCGGTGACGGGGATTCAAACCTGTGACCCGCAGATTACAAGTCGAGTGCCCTAACAATCAGGCCATGCTAGGCCTTATTTGTGGAAGTATGATAAAGTTAAGAATAATTCTTTACTGAAGAATATATACATAAACAAAAAATACAATCGAAGCCACGTTTGCACACAAAATGCATCTCACATTCAAAATCTGTGTCCACTGGGAATTAGGCTCAATCATCTGGATATTAGTTGAATGGATCTATGTATTCTTTGAAACTGGAAACTTTGATAAACACAATAATCTTGAAAAAACGTTACATTTTACCCTAAGGGGTACTATCCACATAGCACTTTCCTGTGCTACAATATATTCATCATATTTAATATGTAGTATTGAATCTCTGAATAACTGGGTCTAAGACAGAAAGAAACTGGACACAAAGTAATGCATAAAATGAAGAAGCCTTGCTGAAGCCACAAACAAAGTGTATGTACTTACTGTTTTAAACTTCACATAGTTGCTCTACTACATGTTGTACCTCAAGATGATCAGGCCGAATTCATTTACCAGACTGTTTAAACTCAAGATTCCTTACTTCACAGTCGAATTCACCAAAGCAATTATCCCTATTGACATGGCTGGTCATTCTCATTCGGACATATGAGAGGCCATAACCTCGAGATACCACCTGAAATACCATTGAAAGACACTAACTATGAATCTTCTTGCACGACGTGCAGCTTTACAGACATGCCCTCCCATGGGTAGAACAGGTATGACTTCAGTTGAATGGAAAAGAACAAAGGCAGCTAGAACAACATCAATTTAATAACTTTCTTGACCACGTGTTTTCACAAGTAGAATAAATGATACATTCAGAATAATAAAATATTATATTTATATATCACACTTTCCCCTCTCCCTTCTTCGGATTTATCCTCAAGCTGACAATTATATGAAAGTCTAAAACCAATAAAATTTAAATTTTTGCCATGGTCAAGAAGTGTATTAACTTTCTCTCAACCTTGAAAACACCCAATCCAACACAAATGTCAAACCATTTAGCAAAGAACAAGAATACATAATCACAATGTTATGATAAAAACATTCCCTAAGAATGGATTAAAATGTTCAAACCTCTTTATCACAGAAAATTAATTAATTCCATAAGTTAATAATTTCACTACAATAAAACCGTTTGAGGATAAAACCATACATCAAAACAAAAATAGACCTTTAATTAAACAAGGGTTCTATCGTAACTTGTTATATTGGTGGGTATGTTCTTTGGTAAAAATAATGCAAAATCTAGTCCACTTAACACTAACTAATTATTTATTTCTTCAATAATGTTTTATACAGATTAATTCACTAGTAGGCCTAGCTTCCCAAATAGTGTTTAGAAATTCCAAAACTAACGGTATATCCAAATCAAAAATGAAGCCCAAGTAACTTACTTGCAAAAGCTCCATACTAATCAATTAATAAAAAGCTTCTTGGCTTATTTAATTCTCTCTCTAACTGGTGTTATAATATTGTACACTATTTCATGAATGTTCGAGATTCCGCAGAGGTCTAAGCTATCATTAAATTTCTAGATTTCTCACAATGATTACATCATTTAAAACTCCCTCAAGAGAATAACACATTCAAATAGCAAAAAAAGCATAGCCTAAAACCCCTTTTCTTCCTGGAATGTGAAGTCCCCTTGAACAATCCTAAAACACACCTAAAACAACACATTAAACTTAACATTTCATAATTAGCAATAAAGTCATTATATACAAATAACGAAAATTAATATTCCCAAACAAGCGTTACAATCACTATATTATTGATTAAAGGTTTTAAACAAAGTACAATGTTACGTCTCTGGTCGTTTGTTAATTTCCCGTATAATTTCTTTCGGGTGAAACTTTAGCGATACAAGTCCTTTCTTAAAGAAAACTAGTTTATTCTTTCTCAATACAACTTTGCAACACACTTAATTTCTACAGTCAGTTTAACTTAAACACACGTTATAACTCACAACGATTCACGCACTTTACTTGACTCAATTCTTCGTCTCTGTCTGTCTGCAATTATCTATGCCGTCACTTTATTTGCCGGCTTATATACTAAAATAGAGGACGCATAGAAAAGACTAGAGTTGTTGGGAACAGTCATGATCTTTCTAGAAACCCATGACGTGTTACCACTATCCCTTCCTTAATTAGACCATCCATGACCTTCTCCATCTCTTGTCGCTTTCCGGAGTTATTCTCCTTGGAAGGATCTTTATTGGACGGTGATTGACTGTGTTTATTCTGTGCTTCACAAGGTCTGTGCAGCCAAGGTCATGATCTCCTTTCGAAAAGATGTCTGCATAATTCGCCAAAAGTTCTCTAACCTGAAGAGCCTGTTATGACTACAAATGGACTATGCTCTTCTTATAGAGGTCAGTTAATTGTTCTGGGAGTGTATGTCCTTTCTTTATAGTTGTATTTCTTGCTTTAGCATTGACTGGCTCTACCTCCTGGTACACACCCAACAATGCCCCTTCCTTAAGTGTCTGCTCACATTTAGAGAAATTGGCCACTAGTACAGGTACTACTTGATTACCTGCCACAAGTGACCTTCCAATCTTCAAATCCACTGGCCTGGATGGGTCTCCTACTGCTTCCACAAGCATTGGGTTTCCTTGGGGATGTTCTTTTATCCTACCCCAAATTATCTTCTCTGACACAGGGAGTATTGTAGTTGACTTAAGTGCTGTGACATGCAAATCAACAGATGCAGCAACACTTACTGGAATTTGGCCTTTGTTGTTTCCAATCGTCATTTTATCGAAGTTAACTACACACTTCCTCGGTAATAGATAGACCAATCCTAATATGCATTGGGAAAGTATACTTGGCTGACATTGAAGATGAAAAACAGACAGGCCCATGAGCTCGATAGTTACCCACACTGGTCCCAACAACCTTGCAGAATGTCCTGTCACACCACAGAGCTTCTGTACAGCTTCTGGTACTCCTTTGTTATCCAGCACCTTGATGCTCACAAGGGTTTGCTAAGATGCAGAATCTATGACAAAGTTGCTCCTTTGGCCATCCAGCTTCCCTATCACGTAGATACTATGTGTGCTTGCCATTTTACACTTAGCTGTTGGGACTTTCACGATGGAGGTTCGTGAGCGTCCCTCAGCGCCAACCACTACTGGTTTCCAGAAGCTGACTTATTGGTGGTATTTTTCTTACACTGGATCCTCAGATGTCCTTGCTCCTCACAGTTCCAACAGCCTTTCTGGGTAGCAGTCTTTCCTGCTGTATCATCTCCCCTGTGTAGAAGTTTCCAGCTTTGAGTTCTCTTGTGCCCAGGTTTATTACAATGCCAGCAAAGTCCCTCAAACCTCTCTGAAAGCTAACTTTTCCTTTCTTGAATCCAGATGAGTGTACCAACCTCGGTACCTCTGTGCTGGACTTAACGTAGGATTCAAATTCGAGAGCTCTGGCCATTGCATCCTGCATGATAGAGGAATGTGCTTGCTTCACTTGTATCTTAAGTTGTGGACTGTCCAAGGCATCTACGAACTGATCCCTCAGCAACAACTTGAGGAAATCGGGTGGTGCAGTTGGATAGGCC
>NW_013665802.1:412066-415943 GCF_000517525.1 Limulus polyphemus | reverse complement strand
CTGGTCCTACTGTGCCCAATAGTTCTTTTTTACAAGGCTTAAGCTAGACACCTTCTTCCAAGCAGGGCACAAAACACTTGCCTTTAGAAAATCAATTACTGTCTTCAAATCTTGGTATTTCTCCTGCTCTGATTTAATATCTATATCTGGTTCCATTTCACCATCATCAACTCCTTCAGTCACTTTGACTTCAGCTTGATGACACCTGGTTAGTTCAACCTCTCTTTTAACACTTACCGGAATTTGGCCTTTGTTGTTCCCAAACGTAATTTATCAAAATTAATTACACACTTCCTCGGTAGTAAGTAGTCCAACCCTAGTACGCATTGGTCTTCAATATCAGCCAAGTATATTTTGTGTCTCTCCTTTATGCCCATGAGCTCAATAGTTACCCATACTGGTCTCCACAACCTTGCATAATGTCCTGTCACACCACACAGCTTCTGCGTGGCTTCTGGTACTACTTCGTGATCTAGCATCTTGATACTCACGAGGATTTGCTGAGATGCAGAATCTTTGACAAAGTTGCACCTTTTGCCATCCAGTTTTCCTGTCGCGTAGACATTATGTGTGCTTGGCATTATACACTTAGCTGTTGGGATTTTCACAATTGGGGTTGGTAGGCGTCCATCAACATGAACCACTACTGGTTTCCTTGAGGCTGACTTATTGGTAATATTCTTCTTACACTGGCTCCTCATATGTCCTTGCTCTCCACAGTTCCGACAACCTTTCTGGGAAGCTGCCTTTCCTGCCATGGCATCTTCCCTGTGTTGAAGTCTCCAGCATTGAGATTTCTTGTGCCCAGGTTTGTTACAACGCCAGCAAAGTCCCTCAAACCTCTCTGAAAGCTGACCTTTTCTGGCCTTGAATCCTGATGACTGTACCAATCTTGGTACCTCTGTGCTGGACTTAACGTAAGATTCAAATTCAAAAACTCTGACCATTGCATCCTGCATAGTAGAAGGGTGTGCTTGCTTTATTTGTATCTTCAGTTGTGGACTGTCCAAGGCATCTACAAACTGATCTCTCAGCAACAACTTGAGGACATCGTGTGGCACAGTTGGATAAGCCTTGTGTGCCATACTTTTTAAATCCTGTGCCAGCTCTTGCAGACTCTCCCCTTTAGCACGGACTCTCATTCTAAACCTAGCCCTGTTGACTTCAGACTGATTTTGGGTTCCAGTCTGTGGCTGATTAAGTCGATGGTTAATGTATCCACCTTGTGTAAAATACAATAAATCATCCTTTAATGTATTTAATTCGCTTTGAAATTTACTAATGTTTTCCATTTGTGTACTCTGGCTTTTTCTCAATTGTTGGAGACTTTCTTGTTTATTTATTTTCTCCTCCATCCACTGCTGTAGTCTTTCTTCTTGTTCATTTTCTTTCTCCTCCAACCACTGCTGTGGTCTCTCTTCTTGTTTATTTTCTTTTTCCTCCAACAACTGCTGTAATCTCTCTTCTTGCTTCTTTTCTCGTTCTTCTTGTTTCTTTTCTTTTTCCCTCCAACAACTTTTGTAATCTCTCTTCTTGCTTCTTTTCTCGTTTTTCTTGTTTCTTTTCTTTTTCCTCCAACAACCTTTGTAATCTCTCTCTCTTCTTCCTTCTTTTCTTTTTCCTCCAACAACTGCTGTAATCTCTCTTCTTGTTTCTTTTCTCGCTTTTCTTGTTTCTTTTCTTTTTCCTCCAACAACTGTTGTAATCTCTCTTCTTGTTTATTTTGCTGTTCGAGCTGCCACTGTTGCAGGTTTTCTTGCAACTGCTGTTGTCTCTCTCTCTTGTTTCTTTTCTCGTTCTTCTTGTTTCTTTTGCTTTCTTGTATTGCTGCCATCAAATCTGCTGAGTGTAGTTTGATTTGTCACCTCTCGTTTCCATCTTCTTCTTCTTTTTTTTTATTTTCCTCCCCACTTCTGACACCAATTTGTTACGTCTCTGGTCGTTTGTTAATTTCCCGTATAATTTCTTTCGGATGAAACTTTAGCGATACAAGTCCTTTCTTAAAGAAAACTAGTTGATGCTATTCCATCAAAATCAAATGTTTTCATAACATAGGATAGGTTATACATGTATTTTAAAGATAATTAGTAGAACATAAATGAATTACCGAAAAAGTCAATGTTCCGCATTTAATTGAACTAAATCCAAGTTTTTACTTTACTTTATAGCAATGTTTGTTTGTTTGTAGTTAAGCACAAAGCTACACAAAGCTACTGTGCTCTGCCCACCGCGGGTATCGAAACCCGGTTTCTAGCGTTGTAAGTCCGCAGACATACCGCTGTGCTACTGGGGGGTACTTTATAGCGATGGCAAATACAGTAAAAACCCAATTACCCTGTTGAACATGCTTCCTGTAATGTTTGGTAGTCAGCAGAATTTTAGGATATGCTATTTCTCTACCCCCTATTTTTTCATTTTCCTAAAACATATGGATATTACGAAAGAATCATGTAGCTAAAAGAGATGAAAATTACCACAATACTAGAAAATATAAAGATAATTATGATATATGTTATAACTTAAGAACGAGACGACATAATTGAAGAATAAGGAGTGAAGGCAGGAACTTAAGTACCATACCATACTAAACAGAGCAAGTTATCTTGCTTAATTCGGACGATAAGTTCAAATGATAAGTTTTCTATTTGCCTCCAATCTGTATAGTTCTGCATAAATTATTGAATAACAAGCTTAGCGCTCGGACTGTGCCCCTTCCGGCTGCGCTCTGGGCAGCTGCTTCTTCCGTCCTACCCTAGTTATGGCTCTGGGTCTAACACATAATGCCTGCAAGAAAGCATAGCTTAAATGGCGCGCGTGAAAATGATAGAATAATACTACCTTCGCCACCCTTGGTCTTCAAACCCTCCCGTCAATTGCCAACCCCTAAAAGCAATGCCAGTCTCAACACAACATTTCTCAGAAACGTCCATTTATCCTTTACGCCAGAGGAAATTCATCAAGCCCTCGAAACTACAACCAACTCTACGATCCACGCAGTCCACCGTATCCCATCAAAGAAATCAGGTTCACCCTCCACTTTCATGAAAGTTGTCACAACTTCCAAGATAACCGCAGACTCCATCCTCAGAAAAACCATACCTTTCCTATCCCACCCCCAAGCCCACGTTCCACAACACCCAAAAGAAAACCACCGCCAACCAGTACTCTACCGCCCATCCTATTACAATTGACCAGGCTACTCAAATTTCACCCACTCCTGAATCACAAGACATGTCAACCCAAACCACCACTACAAGGAGAGAAAAAGGCACCCAGACCCAGTCGCGAGTCTTTCCAGTAACCAACGACGCTTATCAGCAAACCAGCAACCCCCCTCTCAGCCCTGTGCCACTTTCAACGTCATCGTCGTCAATCTCACCAAACGCTCTAGTAATTGACACCTTCCCCGACCTCTACCTACTCGATGAACCTTTCTGTGCCCTCCGCCCACTCACCAGCGATACCGAGGACTTCACACCTTTAAAACCATCCCGTAACCGGAACCTGTACCCCAATAAAACCATGGCGAACATCGGGAGAATCCACAACTCATTCAAAAGTTAATCAACCCCCAGCACCGGACTTCACTTTGCCTTCCCTACTTACTTCTTCTCGCTAACCGAGCACTGGTAACGGATTGGCCGTTACCAGTGAAAGTAGATTTTCTCGGGGTACTCACGTTTCCCCCACATTAAATTCTCGGCATAGGATTTATAGATCCCCGTCGCCCTGATGGACCATCTGTCCTATATCGACCGTTTAGTTTGTTTGTTTGTTTTTGAATTTCGCGCAAAGCTACACGAGGGCTATCTGCGCTAGCCGTCCCTAATTTAGCAGTGTAAGACTAGAGGGAAGGCAGCTAGTCATCACCACCCAC
>NW_013665802.1:387145-411066 GCF_000517525.1 Limulus polyphemus | reverse complement strand
CTTCTGGCCAGTTAAAGAAGCGTTACTGGTGTTAAACCTCTACTATTATTATTATTACTAGAACAATGACAGATTTGAGGGAAGATATGAGAAACTATTTAGCACGTTCAGATACAGATCATTCCAAAACAAAGACAGATTATATTGACATCATAAAAAATAGCACATTTAAAAGTTGGATATTTCCAGCAAAGTCTAACGTTAGTGAAGAAACTAACGTACTCATTGAAGATTCAGAATCAAGTGACATAAACAGATTGTTTACACAATCTGAGAAGGATTCATGTTTTCCTAGTTTGGTGAGAAGTTTGAAGTTTATTAATATTGGAAAAAGTGTTCAGTAAGATTAGTTTTTGCTAACTTATAAGAGAAAATAATGCTACCTTATACTAGACCTAAAATAAAATGATAACCAAGGTTACTTAAAGTTAATACAAACATTATGATTTAATTCTAACTCGGTAAATGGTATTGAGCAGCCCTACTACTACTAGGAGTGGGAGTGCCAAACTGTTAGTAACATTGAACTTGATAAACTGCACACAATACTACAGTATAGATGTGACTAGTAAGGATTTTGAATTTGCAGGTGCAAAGCAAAATAAGTAATACTAATAATCTGCTAAGTTGGCATTATGCAACTTCAAAGTTATTCCTACAACAGTACTACTACAAGAACGTATCTAACAGTGACAGTGATACACTCAGATAGGGCTTTTTGTCATCTTTTGTAATCCTGGTATAACTTGCATGTATTTAACATTTTCCCAACTACCAGAATATTAAGGTGCTTTTCAAATGTTTAATCTAAAATATGATATTTCTTCTGGTTTTTAATAATGCCCTTTGTCATTGGAAGTGCATGATGTAATTTTTAAGTTTTAGGGGAACAGCATTGTAGTTTTTGACCTAGTCATCAGAGATCAAATATGCAGTTCTAAAGTATAATAACCAATTGAAAAGTATTTTGTTTAATAAGCTTTATATATGTATCATGCTTAAATATTAACATCTATTTTTATAATAAAATCTCTACAGGGTAAATTACAAAAATAAAATTGTGCATTTAGATAGCATTTGCATGTTATTGAAGTGGCAATAGTGATAATATAAAACAAAATTCACAGTGACCAATTAACTAAAATATTGAAACCAAATTAAGTCAAACAGTTAAAAGACATCTGATAAACTATTCAACAGATTTATAACTTAAGCTAAAAATTTTGTTGAAGTCAGCATTTGGGTTTTCAAAGGTGAAACCTACTTTTGTTATACAAATTTGTATTTTCAACCTTTTCATTCTAGTACTTATACAAACCATATGTATAGTAGGAAGCCTATCCAAACCACTAACAATTTCGAACACTCGAATAAAATTACTTATATTACTGCATACTTCAAATAATGTAATTCCAGAACTATAGGTCTTTCAAGTTTCAGTGCTACAATAGCGTGCAGTCTACACAGATACTATCATCATCACCATTTTAGCTTTCGTTTATTTGCAATTGGTTCCATTTATTATATAAATAATGCTTTTAAACTAATAAAGTACAAAATACCATTACATAACATTTTTGGGGCAAATATAATCGGAATGAAATAAATTACAACAATCAAACATAGCACAGTTATAACCTAAATTTAAGGTACTCTTTTGGAACACAAAACTTATTAAATTATTATTATTTGCTGAACAAAAACATAGAAAGATTTAAATTATTTAGCAAGAAATTATGTTTTAGTGAATCATTAAAATGGTGATGATGATATGATCTTTGTAGACTGCACACTATAGTAACACCGACCTTTCTCAGCATAAGAACTAAGATGAGGAGTTATCTTTTTGGGACTTGAATCCTATTAGCTTAGTTAAAACTAGTGTGAGCCAAGATACTAGCTGTGTTTTAACATTCTGATTTATTATGAAAACTTAAACTTGTTAAACCTAGTTAATATCCAAATTACCAGTATATTAATATATTTCCTTTGGTAAAGGAACCAAAACTACATTATACCTTTTAAATGAAACCTAATAAGCTTTAAAATAATAAATAACACACAATGTTAAAATAGGTAACACTGTAAAAACATCAGCATTTTACATTTACATTCACAGAAATTTGAAGATACATACTAAACAAGATGACTTAAACATTTAATTATTATTAATGAAATGTATCCAGAAATTTGCTAATTCACTGATAAAAGTATTACTTGAAAACCCAGTTATGAAAAAATTAAAAACAAATCTTTAATTTTGCTATGTATTCCAGATCTATCTAATAATTATTTAAAATGTTTAGAAAACAATAAATAAAATTTTATCTTATATTTAAGCCAATTAATAAGATAAAGAAAATTTTAGGTAATACTAAAGATAACATAGAGTTAGTAAAAAAAAACAGGAATCTATAAAATTTAATGTAAATGCAGAAAAATTTATATTGGCCAGACTAAACATAATTTAAAATATCATTTAATGGACCATAAAGGATACATAAGAAATAAAAAAATTGAAAATTCATCCATAGCAAAACATGTACTTGAAACACAACATATGGTATTGTGGGGAAAAAAAACCAACTAATTATAGCCAGTAGCCCCCAGTGGCACAGTAGTACATCTACAGACTAGATGCTAGAAATCGGGTGTCAATACCCGTGGTGGGCAGAGCACAGATAGCCTATTGTATAGCTTTGTGCTTAACTACAAACAAACAATATAGCCAATAATATTTGTGAACCCTTGGAAATAATTAAATATAAAAAAGATCATGCATTATTAAATAGAGATAAAGGTCTGGTGAATATTTATGAAAAAATGTAGGGGTGACCTTCTCTAAAAGTTCATGCTAGAATTGTAAACCTGTACATAGGTCACATGTCCTATTTATCAAAAAAAGAAGTATAAAGACACAATTGTGCTTTGCAACTCACTCCTGAAGATGACTTAGCAACGTTGAAACATGTAGAGTCAACTTTTTAGTGGTCATAGAATGGCTTTAATCAAAATGTTTTTAATTGTGTATCTGTTTTAACATTGTGTGTTATTTATTATTTTAACATTATACACAGGTGCCAAGAAATAATACTCCTAACAAAAGTATTGTATTTGATGTGCAGTTCAAAATTCCTATAATTCCTCTTTTTCAACACAGCTGAACAGTGTAGGACTTTATAGTTTATTTTAACAGTCACACCTAAATGTTTCTATTTGTTCACATCACCGATGTGTCTTTCACTCAGAAAGGAAAATTTACCACATTACCTTACCCCAAACACATAACTTTAAATTCTCAAGATTAAAACTGATTCTTTTCATATTTTGGTTCAGTTGTCAATACTGATATGGTGTTTTGTTTTTCAATAAAAAGAACATTTTCATTGAAAAATATTGCTAATCAAGAAGCTAACAAGTTGGTGACATGAATAATGAAAGCAAAAGTCCTTGAGACACTTGACTAGTCATATTCTTCTAATTAGAAGAATCTACATTTATTACCATTGTGCATTTTCTATTAAACCATTTTCTTTCTCCTTCACAACTTTTCCATAAACAACCAATTTATTTGTTATCTCAAAGTACATTAACTGTTTGAACAGAACAGTACCCATACAGTGCCCTCATTCAAAAAAGCAGCAACTGTAATGAGAAACTAACTAGTTGATAAACCAAGAAAAAAGTTTTTCCAAAACCAAGCTTAGAATTGTTATGTAGTAATGTAAAATTCCAAAGTTTTTTCTAAATGACTTCTCACAATATATTCTAATAACTAACAGCAAAAATTACACAAGTAGGCCTATTGTTTTCCACAACTTTTTTTTAGCAAGGATCGTATTGATAATATTTCAACTATCGGGAATTTTCTCAATTTCAAGAAATTTCTGAAACATAACACTCAAAACCCCCATTAAGTCTTTGCTATGCTTCTTTGAAGTTTTAAAATGCATCTTGTTTAGACCAGGAGAATTATAAAGTATAGATTATCAAGGGGCCTTTTGTCCTATCCAGGATGTGTCAACTTTCAGCCTCACTTAACAAATGGAAAAGTAACCATTAAATCTAGTCTTGATCCCCAAAATATTCACCCTTCTTTTCTTAAACTCCTGTAAAGTTGCATTATCTACTACTATATATGGCAGTTTGTTCTACAGATTTACTACTTCATTGGAGAAATAAAACTTGGCTGGAGTTGTACATGACTTTCAATCTAGATGTTGAATTTATGAGTCTTGCTCTACTGCCTTTAAAATCTAACACATATTTTTATGCTTCAAACTTGTAAACTTACTTAGTAATTTTGAAAACTTTAATATGATTAAAGGTACTTCTCCTAGGTACTTCTCCCTTGGTACTTCTCTTTTCAAAATAGAAGAAGAATCTCAACCCAGAAGACAATTCATCCATTCTCAGAATTATCCTATTAGCCCTCCTCTGAACATTCTCCCAACACACAGTTTTTCCTAAGGTAAAAGAACCTAGACTGTCCATAGTACTTCAAATGAGGTCTACATAGTGACTTGTACAATGAAACCATGACCTCCTCAGACTTATAAGTTGTAACCAACATTCCTTTTTCGACAACTCAGAATTCTTTTAACTTTATTTTGCAACAGAACACTGGCTCAAAGGCTTAAGAGTTGTATCAAATAATACCCCAAAATTCTTTTACTTATCCACATAATTAAAGAGTATTCCTACCCAAATTATATGTGTAAGTTATCATATAATAACCTATACACATAACTTTACCAGGACCATCATAGCTTGACTGCCATTCTAGGTAGAAATTAAGGCTGTGCTCCTACTCACACTGGATTCCCTGCATACTTGGTGCTCCTGAGAATTTTGTGCCTTAACAGCCATCCTGAAACTTACCATAATTAAATGCTATCCAACATGTGCTTATTCATGATATACAAATATCAGAGACCATTTAGTCCTTTAACACTGTCCCTGCACACACACACAAGAAAAAGAAAAGTAAGAATTACACCCACACTATATTTTTCAGAAAAACATATTTGACTTTTAAATTCACATAAGGTATCAGTCTTCTCTAGTGCTAACAACAACTTATTCCATAAACTAACCAAACTGTTAGGAAACCAAAACTGTCTTAACAGGAGCATAGTCTTTTTTTTCAAGTCTTAATCTTCAGAATTTAGTACAAAAACATCAGAAGCTTTTGTTCTTCTAATCCTCATGGATAATCTATAGACTTTCAATGAAGATGACAAAGAACTTCAGGTAAATGTTTATTTATTCTACTTGAAGTTTTGGCTTATGAAGGGTCTATGAATGTCACAGATTTTAAATGATAGTAACCAAAAAGAATATATAGTAGTTTTATATTCTTTTTGGTTACTATAATTTAAAAATTTCATAGACTCTTGAAAAAGGCATAAGCCAAAACATCGGGTAGAACAATTAAACATTTATCCAAAGTTATTTGTCACTTTCATTGAAAATGGTTTCCATCCTCCAGTCAGTACTGAAAGGGGGGAGTGCAGTTTGTGAAGCTTGCTCAGGGCACAAAAATGACTGGCGATGAGTCTGCCCCTTATGTACTTTTCAGTATGTTGTAAAAATATCACCTTTTTTCTTCATCAATGGCCAGTGATTCAACTCTGTAGGATACTTTTATCTGCTACTGGTTTGGACTTTCTTCTTATTTTGGTCGTTTTGCATAATCCACTTGTGTAAACTCCTCCTGTTTTCTCAATAACAGAAAAAACATATGAAGTATCTCCAATATAGAAGATTCTAGAAATGTTATGCAAAGAGTAAAATGAACATGGATACTAATAAAATGAAAAAACAACAACAAATAAGTGTGTATAAAGTAAACAGTCTTTATTCATACAGCAAATAAAGTACTGCTGAGGCTTTACCTGTACTGATTGGCTTCAATATTCATTGTATAGACTTCTGAGTACTAGAGAAAAAAAAAAAGGATTTCTTACATATATACAGGAGAGGGAAAGTTCAGAAAGTATGCTTATACCTCACTGTTACATATACATCAGATCAAGATCCAAGCATGATATCCGACAGTCCTGTGTTACCTATGTTAATGATCACTCTCATTTTACGTATTCAAGGGACTTAAAACCACAGTATCAAGACACCTGTAATTTCACTGTATGATTGGCTGTTAATATTTCTTCTGAGTATATGAAAGATATCTTGGTCAGAACCCTCAGTTGGAGAGCTCTTTGTACTCTTATTCCATAAACTATGATTTTTATTTTTAAAGCCAAACTGAGTTTTCAACTATATGATTTGTGCAGGTAATGGATAATTTCAACCTATATTTGCAATATTTTTTTAAATAATTTTTCAGAAAAAAAACATGTTTGCTTTACAGAATCAGTATTTTAATTGGTAGTTTTTTAATCAAAATATTTAACAAAGTGTATTTTCTTTATAAATGAGTTGCCCTTGAATATTGTTAAATGTTTAGATTTTTTACCAAAAGTAATGTTTATTTCTAAAATGTGGAAGTTAATTTGAACTTTGAAAATAGTTTTTTTCTACCAGGCACTTTAAGGCCAAATGCAGGTTTTCTTTTTAATGAGACCATGCCAGATAATTTTATTAAAATAGTTCTGCATTGTTAATTATACTTGTGAATTGTATGTAACGGTCTCAAAATCAGGCTGGATTTGGTATTGCACTTGTACATATATTTCATGATTTACAGTACGTGTGAAGATATATAAGACCAAACAGTATATATAAAATATCAAAACTTGTTTTTAAACTCCTTCACTGTAACCTTTTGAATGAAGTGTATAGTAAAATGTTTATATTCATTTATAATTTTGTAGAGTAAAGGACAGCGAATAGTTGGATTTGTGGGATGTATTTTAATTGGCTTTTTTTGTTTCACATTGGTAAGTAAACTTTAATCACCATTTGGTTGCACTGTTATCAGCATTACCACAATCTTATATAAATTATCATTAGCAAATTTTAGATTCTATTGAAGCTTTAAACAAGTCAAGTGTTTAATAAGAATTAACTGTATGTGAGAAAAGACCATTTGGTCACCAATGTAGCATTTAACCATTTCTTCTGAGTCTTTGAAAAAGCTAAATGAGACCCAAATGACAATTGTTTATTGTATTTTTCATTAATTTGGATGTTATTAAAGACTTATGGGTTTTTGTGGAGAATGAATATGGATTAACAGCTATTCATCAGTATTACAAGTGATGTGGGTAGTATTTGTGTCTGATTCTGATTGAAAATGTTTGTGAAAGATGAATAACTAGACAGAACAGTAAATATATATGCAGCTTCTTTAAATAATGTGTATATATTACTGTAAAAAGTATTTTTTTTACACAATCATCTACAGTTTTGTGTACATTTAAGAAACTTTTGTAGTTTTATATTAAATATTTTGTTATTAATGTTTTTATGAGAAAATTATTATCAGGAATAATGAATTATTGATTGAATATTCCATTGCTAATTTTGTATATTTTCATCAGAAAAAATTCAAGGAGGAAGGAATTATTTTTCATAATTCAGTAGAATTATATTCATTGACCATTTTAATAGTTTAACGAATGGTGTATATGCAAAAAAAAGTGTTTTGGAAGAAATGAACTCTGAACCTAACTGTAAAATATTCAGATTCTAAAGTGCATGATAGTTTAATTTTTTTTAATCAGATAGTTTAGAATTATCACAAAGATTTCCTGTTTCACATCATTCTTTGATCCATTGATATATATATATGTGTGCATGTGTGTGAGAGAGTGAGTGAGTTAAATTGTACTTTAAAATTTATATTTTAACTGTATGTATCTTGCTAAACCTAATTTTGTGTCATATAGGCTGGATTTTATGTTCCATTTCTGTTGTTGAAATCAAGAAAATTTGCTCTCTTGTATAGTCTTGGAAGCTTATTTATTATCTGCAGGTATGTATAGATTTCTATCTGATTGCTGTTAATGTTTGTATTTATGTAGGTTGTAAGTGTGGTTCAACTTCATTTTTAATATTGATATTGGAATGAAATAGATAGAATTGGTTACCAGTATTTTCAGTATATTTTGTATTTATCCCACTTAAGTAGTAATATTTTTTCTTTTGTACATGAGGGTGTATATAAATACATTTACATTAGATATTAATAATGAGAAACTATTATACACCTTCACATCTTTTTAGACACATAAACAACTAACAGCTGTCTTACCTTAGGTATTTTATTTAGGTAGATATGAAAAAACTTTGTTCCTCATTTTGGGACTGTTGTTGTACCATAAGTGATAATTAAATCCCACTGTACATCAGACAAGAGTAGCCCAAGAGTTGATGCTGTGCTGTTGCTTAGCTGCCTTCCTATTGTCTATTGGTTAAAATTAGGAACATTTATTTGCTGATAGTCCTTGTGTAGCTTTGCAGAAATATTTCTGAAAAGTAAATCAGGGGCATAACATATATACTTTATACATACTTTAAGGTGTTTAATCACTAAACTAAAATTGTTTTAAAATTTATAAATATGATATATATATATATATGTGTGTGTATTAATGAAGATTTGAAGTTTTGGATAAAATAACTTCTTTAAATATGCTTCTTGAAATATTTGTGTAGCTTTTTACATTTTTCTGTAAAAAGATTTCACATACATGAAATAGTTGATTTTTTTATCTTTATGTTTTTATATTAGTCTGATTGTGTACTTAGTTTGCTTATTTAAAGTTATAAATATTTATATATATTCTGGATATGTCTTAGCTTTTCATTACTATGGGGTCCAGTTACTCATGCCAAGCATCTGTGTTCCAGGGAAAGATTGCCATTTACAAGTATTTATTTTGGTACTATGTTTGCCACCCTTTACTTTGCCTTATGGGTGAGTTTATATTAATATTTTTTGCACTTAAGTATATATATATATATATATATTATAGTTTTTTAAAGAAAACAGTTATATTGTATTTAATATCTAAAGGGAAGACAGCATACTTATAAATTTAATTAGAAGGTGGGTATCAAAAATACATTTTCAGTGTAGGAAAATGTTAACTTATTGAATGTTCAAAGAAGTTTGGAAAGGATTTTTTGTGCATAATTTGTTTCTTTTGATTTAATTGCATGTTTGAAGTATTAATTGAAATTGAGTTGATGAAATAAACTATTGCTTGTACTTTTAAATTCAGTAAATAGCATTATTTTTTCATGAGATATATTCTGATTAAATTAAACAATTTAATTCTGAGTGGCTCAATGATAAATCTGAAGACTTACAATGCTAAAAACTCTGCTTTGTGCTTAACAACAAACAAACAAAAATTAAATAATTTAAAGGAAAGTTGGAAAACATGTTTTCTCTAAATCTAGAAGTTTCTACTGTTACTTATGTTCAATACACACTAAATAATACATCCTTCTGTTTAGCTAGATTATTTTCATTTAAATGATTCTATTGTTTATAATTTCTTCTACTTTGTACTCAAAAATTTATTATGTATTTTTTCAAAATGTGTTAAGTGTGAAAAGTTTTTTCAAACTGATAACTTGAGACTTTAGATAAACATCATTATTGGAATTTCTTTTTAAATCTAATTCCTGTTACATATAGCAGTCCGTTACATTGTTGTATACTTGTATACAATTGAAATTGTATTGAAATCCAAATAGTTTTTGGATTTCTCCAAGCCCTTTCCCTTGGTTGTGGTATTACTAGATAGTAGATCGGGACAGTGGGAATCTCGTTAATTCATTCATGCGCATCACTAATTAGATGACGAGTCATTTGGCTACCTTAAGAGAGTCATAGTTTCTTTTTAATTCTAATTCCTGTTACATATAGCAGTCAGTTACATTGTTGTATACTTGTAATTGTAAAGAAAGAAGCAAAAGATTATTAATTAATTTAGTGGTTCTTTAAACAGTTTTTAAAATTCAAAGTTAAAAGTTGTTTTTCATCATTGGACACTTTAATCTTTTAAAGCTTGTATAGGCCTGTGTAATGTTGCAAGTCTGACTTTTTTATTTTTTGTAAGATTTGACTGTGAGATTAGGATTTTATAAGAGTATTTATGTCAGTGATTTTATGTATTTTTATCTTTATATTTATGATTTTGTAAGAATTTTCAGGATTTGTTACTTTTTTGATTAATTTGGACTAACATGAATTAAACAATTCCTAATTACGATGAGCTGAAAACTGTAGTTTCATTAATCATCTGTTCTTATTAGCATTTCTTCATTTATGTGTGAAGGAATTGATATCTTCATTCTGTTAAACCTTAATTTCATAGAAAAAATAAATAAAAAATAGTATGTTTATTTAACAGGCTCCTTGTCAAGACTGTAAAAGAAACTGTTATGGAGGTAGCTAAGGAATGTGTATTAAGAACAAAATAAACCAGTTGTTGAAAAATTGTCATCTGTAAGAATCTTATGCTCTTGTACAGTTTAATTTTTTTAATATCTGGAGTTTTTTGAAGAATAATCTGCATATAGGCAAATAAATCACTAAGTTTACCTTTTTTAATTGAAAACAATTTGTTAATTCTAAATAACAATTGCTGATCAATCTACTAACAGAAACATTATAATGCATAGAAATTATAGAAACCAATAAAACCTATTTGATTTATAAATTATGCCTAACCTGGTAGGCATTTATATACGTCTGGGGGCTTATAATGCTAAAAATTGTGTTTCGATACCTGTGGCATAGCTTTATTTTCTGTCACTATCTTATAGGCAGAATTTGATAAGTAAGTTTATTAAAACGTAACTCTACTTAAGAGCCTTTCAGTGTTATTTCACTTTTATCATGCACAGAAGTAGCTGCTACATATAATGTTTTGGTGATGTATGTGATTTTCTTTAATACAAGAGCTTTTGTTTAAATTATGGACATTATACAAATCAATAGATTCAACTTTCCATATGAGTGACATTTAGTGTGTGATTACTATTCAAACATTGTCAAATGGTTTCCGTTAATAGAATTAAAAAACTGACACTGTTTGAATACCACCTGATGAACTTTCAAATGTTTGGAACTATTTTGGAATTTCTGGTTAGCAAATGAACGTTTGAACCACCAGACAAAGCCCTATACATTAGTACATGTTAACCATTTCAAAACAGTAGACAAGCAATATGCATCTTTATGTTTATTTTTTTTGTCAAGCCCATTCAAGGTATATTACAGTGATAAACTACAGTAAATTAAGCACAATGAACAAAGGAGGTAAAAAAAATTTAACTTAAAGAACAGGAGAGTTACGTTAGCGGCTGCATTGCTTCAATGAAATGCACTGAATGCCTAGTGTACAGAATGGAAGAGAAGTGTTATGGTAGATTAAGTATGAAATATAAAATAAATACTAATACTAATAATTTAAGTGTTTAAGTAATCAATAATTTTATATTAAAAATACCTGCTTGGAATAGTGACTGTTAATTAAAGATTTGTTTTGCTCAGGTCAGCTGCAATTATTTCAATTGACCACAATAAAATGCTTTTGCAATGCAAGCTTTCTGTGTATTTTTATATGACTATTGCACATTGTATCAAATATGTTTACATATACAACATGCATTTTTTAAAATTTAAATTATAGAATATTGTTACTGTTTTATATACTATTTACATGGAGTTTTTGGTGAAATAAAAGGGGTTTCAATCAAATATAAACTAGTAGTTATGGTAATGTAATCAGTAAATTGTGCAAATTAGTACTACTGAAGGTTCAAACCTTCATTGGGTAAAGTGTTCTGAACATTTGAAGGTCAACATCTAACCTCATTACAGCCCTACTATAGTAAGCCCTTATCTGAACTGCAGAATCCCTTCAACTCTTAAAGTTTGAGATTTTTTCTCAATTCCAATATTGTGTGGAATTCCCTGCAATGCATTTCCATGTTGTTTTCATTTTTAACAGATGTATTAACTAAAAGATACATTTATAGAGAAAGCCAAAATCTAAGTTAGGACACTTAATTCAGTTTTTTTTTTATTTTTTATGTTTGCTACCTTATATTTTATTCATGTATTTTCATGAGACTTCATAAAAATAAAACTATGTGACATACCAAACCTTGTGTTTACTGGTTGAGATTGTCTTCAGGCTAGAAGCACATTTAATTGTCAAATTGTATTTACTGATTGAGATTGTTTTTGTCACTTTTACTCCAGGCTAGAAATACCAATTCTACTCTAGTTTGTGTTTATTGATCAAGATTTTTTTGTCCCTTTTTTTTTCTTCTTCTTGTTTAAGCTAGAAGCTCATTCCAATAATAGTACGTGTTACTGGATGAGATTATTATTTTATCAAGGCTTGGAGAATCATTTAAAAGTAGTTTATGTTTACTGATTAATATTTTTTCTGCCTTTTTTTTTTCTTACAGGCTAGGAGCACCATCCCAACAGCAGTTTGTGCAATATGCCAAGTTGTATCATTGATCTGGTACCTTTATTTATATTTATTTATTTAGCTTGTGAAGCTCTTTTACAGAATAGCTTTTATGCTATTTCCTAGCAGAATATACATCTTTTGTATTAATCATAACTCTGAACAGTTTAAGGTATATGTATGTATGTTTATATATATATATATGTCTTTTATACCAATGATAATTAGTTATAACTCTGAAAATTGTAAATAAAGTATATGTATATATGTATATTTTTCTATCATTCAGAACTGAACAGTCTAAGAATGTTTGTATGCATACTATATATATTTGATGTGTAAGTTTTTCATGAGTAATAGTTGTTAATAACACTCTAAAACTTGTTTTTTTTTTTCAACAATATATTACCAGCTAGGTTTACAGAGTAAATATGTTAATGTTATGTTAGCCAGGTTTCATTTGTATATTTTTAATTCTCAAGGAAAATATGTGCAGTACATTCATAAATGTATCATTTAGGTGTTAAGAAAAATAATATTAAACCACATGATAGAAGGCTGTTTCAAGTTTTTATTTCCAATAATTTCATTCTACCATTGTTAACAAACCACTCATGCCAGCAATTAAGTTTCATCAAAAAATTTATAAATGTTACTGTCAGAGAAGATTTCTAAATTGTTCAAATAAAAGTGCACAACAATGGTCCCAAAAAAGACCGTCAAGAGAGCTCACTATTATCATTCTCTCAATTTGATAGAAACCCATTTATTACCTCTAAGCAAATCTTCTATTCACTTTTATTATTTTCCACTAGTTTCATAAACATCCAACTTTTCAGTTAATGTGGATTTTTATTAAAAGCTTTCTGAAAGTTAAACATTAACTAGGGTGTCAGTGGTAAAGAAGAAAATGGGATTACCTGTCCAAAGCATAATGATTCATTGAATTAATTTTATCAGACTTTTTATGATATATGTGATCCTCTAATGTTTTCATTCAAATAATTAAAGCCTTATAAAATTAAAACTATTTTGTTGACAAGGTACAAAAACCCTTTTCTAAATTATTTCTGATAAATTTAAATACTTTACTAGTAAAAGAAATGAAACTAATAGACTTAAGCATACCTAACTTCTCCCTCATTCATTCTTTTTCAAAGAGAAGGATTATATTAGCAATCTTCCAATAATCAGAAATTTCTTTAATGTCACAAAAATGAGAAATTTTAATGCTCACCAACGCCTTGCAACTATTTTCTCTTATGAAGTTCACTAAGCTTTTCTAAAGTTTAATTTTCTATTCACCAGATGTAAAACTTAAAGAAGAACCCTTACCACTTTAAATAAACCATTTAGTATATAATTTTCTAGCATTTCAGCTACATTATTTTCCTCCATAATAGTATTTCCTTTTAAATATTGACTCCCATTGTTTAGTTAACATAAGCATTAAAATTCTTTAAGTAAAATTTGAGGCTTTGGGCTAAAAGATCAATATTTTTTCTGGACTTATTTTTCTTTATTTGATAAACTTACTTAACTATTCTTTAATTTATGACTAACATAATTCCCCATTTATTCATGAACACTTTGGCTGCTTTTTTTTTTATCAATGCAAGAAATACATTATTTTTCATTTGGTTTGATTGAACTAGGAAGAATGTGAAAATATTTTTGTCATTTAGATTTGTCACCCACTATTTCCCTTCCATAATTTGTTGTAGTTAGCTCCGAGGGATTTGGAGCCATTGTTCTTATTAACTCTACAGGTTGTTTTAAGAAAAAGATCAAGAGTGATGATTGTATGATTGCTAGTATTTAAGTGTTAGTGTAAATTATGAATTTAACTTAAGATACTAGTACAGTAAATAAATTTAATGTGTTTAGATTAAACATAAGTTTGAATTTTTTTAATAATATCTAGTAATTATAAACAAATGTAATCAAAATTTATGTCCATTGTTTTACTTCATTGTAATGTAATGTTGTATCATTGTTTTTTTTGTCTCTCTTTTAGGTATACAATAAGTTATGTTCCAGGAGGACAAACAGGACTTCATTTCTTCTCTAAAATTTTTACAACTGCTGTCACAAGAAAAGTCAACAAAAACTTGCCAATTTGAAATAATTTATTTATCATTTCCAGTCAATTTTGGATCTTCAATAATGTGTTACAGAATATCTGAAATTTTGTGAAGGCCTATGAAGGAAACTTGTTAATTTTAAAGTATTATGTGGAACATAATTATGGCTTGAACAACTCAATTTGTAATTGTCGTTAACAGCAGATATACTGATAGAAGTGACAAAATATCCTTAATTATTTATTAAACAACTACGTAGCAATTTGAAAAAGGATTCCAGATCCCCACAGATTGAAAAAATTCAACATAAATTACGAACAGCATTTTCAAGCCTGATTGATTATGTGGTAAAGTACTGTTTTTTTATATAAAATTCTTTTTTATTTCTCTATTTCCTCAACTTCCAAATATTATTAAATCTTTTTATCAAACTTTTTTTTTAATTGGGAAAATATTAAATGTAACTTTTGAATCAGGGCTAATATTTTACTTAATTTTGTAATTGTCTAGAAATTGGAAAATACTAAGTATCATTTGAGTGAGTATGATAAAAAAAAATTCAGGAAAAAAATTACTTGTAAATAACTTATTGTTTTGTATGAATTTTTCATACTAGTAGTACTAGTCATACATTATCAGTAAAAGTTGTTTTGTACTTCATTATTCTTAGACTTTGATAACTGTATTTCCAACTATTATTATTTCTGAAGTCAGAATAATGTTATTTGTACCTTCAGGTATTTGCATGTCAAGTAAAGATTTAAGTAATAAACATGTGGTTATTTAATAGTATTAACTAAATAATAGTACTGGGAACTTGTATAACAAAAAGTATCTCTCGTGTTTAAACTCAAACTTTGAGTATCTTTCTTTTTTTTCCAAATTTTGTTAGTTTCTGTCCTCCAATTTATTGAGCTAATACAGACTGAAGATTTTCTATGTTAGTTGGAATGAAGTTATCAAGTAAAATATCATATTTTATGAAGGTTTGTTCATATCTTCCATAAAGATCTCCTAGAGCATTTTTGGTTCTTGATGAAACAGGAGAAATGCTGAAGTGTATTCTTCAGTTTCATGTATTCCACTTTTATGACTCATCAGCAGAATGGAGCAGTCTTTGGTTCTATATCTTCAGTTTTTTGCATTTTTAATGCTTGTTTGGTGCTTTATGCCATAAAGCCCCAAAGCAACCAATCAAACAACCTACATCTTCAGTCAAGTCTTCAGGTACATGTCTAGCTGATTCAGCAATTCCTTGCATAATCATAATAAACTTATTACTGATCTTTAAGGTAATGTTTCTCTAATTGGTTTGGTATAGCATATCTTTTAGCTAATTCTTAAACAGTCTGCCACAATGATGATGTGTTTGTTAAACCTAGTTTCACTGTATAAGTTAACTAAGGACATCAACACTTTTTCTTCCTGTGGTGCTTCAACACTATACTGTTTAATTCTTCATGCTGCTACTTTCCCTTCCTTTTTGCAATAAAGATGGCAAGTTCATCTAGCACCATTCTTCCAGAGATTGGTGACTTCTATCTCAGCAGGTTCTTCTAAATATTATCTCAAAACTCACCCTAATATAGAGGTGTCCATTTGTCAGAAGATTAGAATAATGACAAGATGTTTTAGTTGGAATAATCTATATATGGTACCAAGCACCTATTGTCTCTATAGAC
Organism: Limulus polyphemus; assembly: GCF_000517525.1. NCBI lineage: Eukaryota > Metazoa > Arthropoda > Merostomata > Xiphosura > Limulidae > Limulus > Limulus polyphemus. Next base: position 394,893 of record NW_013665802.1, on the reverse strand, counting down.
TGTTACATTTTCCCAATATATTTAAAGAATGGTGTCATAAAGTGTATAACGAATTCCTCTTAGTTTGTAGATTGTAAATATGAAAATAGTTTGCTTTCTTCACATTTCATTTGCTTTATGATATGCCCAATCTTTTATAATAATATTTAGTTCTTGTCTGTCCTGAATATGCACATGCATCTTACTATCTAAGTGTGCATGTGTGCACACTTCATTTCAACAGATGTAAACAAAAGATGGTTGTAAATATACTTTAAAAGTTTTTACAAAGGTCTAACGTTAGGTTTTAGAATAACATTATAAGTTTATTTATTTATAGTATTAAGTACTAGCAGAGACCTGCAAAATCTTTATTGCAACAGTACTTCTTTAAATACAAGATTTCTAGAATAATACAAACGTAATATAATCATAGAAAACAAAATGTGTAAGTTCCACTTGTATTTAGGCTGTACTTTATAAAACCTTAACTAATGTTAGGCCTAAGTTCAATAAATAGATAAATTAACACTATAACCTGTGTACATTTTTTACTTTAGTTATGACTAAACTTTACTGTACTTAATACTATCAATAATTAAACTTTTAATATTATTCTATGACCTAATGTCAGATTTTTTTGCAAACTTTAAGTTTTAAATTTTGTTGTACAAAATGATTAGTAAAGTATATTTACTTCCGATACAACACATACCTCTTAACACACAATAACTTTCTTAATCCAATCCAATACTAGACAGGTATTTGGACAAAAAATAGTTGAGTTGAGAAACATCTCAAACCATTAGTCATCCAGGGTGCTCGGGAATTATCTTATCTAATTCTCCATCGCCCCGTTCGAGGAACAGATGTCTTTCACATAGTGGGAGAATTTTGAGATATTATGGTGGACTGTTAAATTATATTATGCTGCATGGGTGTTTTGAAGAGAGAGAAAGTCGTGGAAATGGCAAGGTGAAGGCAAGGCAAATCCCGATGACAAGTGAATCCAAGAACTGAAAAGGAGAGAAGTCATTGACAAAGCAGTGACAAACGGCCTTAGCAGGACTTGGACATGGCAGGGATCTACAGATCCAATGCCTTGAAATTAGGTGTAGGGGGGAAATGGGAGTACCTCATGAAAATCTACTTTCACTGGACAGAGCTGAATTTAAGCCCTGAAAATGCTCTAGTGAAAGCATTATGAAGCACTTTGTGTAGAACCTGGACAATGATTATATACTTATGAACAAGTAATTGTTACAGTCAGGGTGAAGTATTATCTCCATGGATAAAGTTATATAAACATAGATACTTTCTCCATGGCATGGAGGATGTGGTGATATTAGTAAAGAGAGATGTGAGTGAGTTGCATTGTGGGCTTTCTTGTAATATTTATTTGCAAGGTTAATTTATTTGGTTTTAATGGAAGGCAGTTCAGCATGTTTTTTTTACATAATAAGCGGGTGTATAAATAGGGGAATGGTAGGCTAACCATGTAACTTAATTTTGTAATTTGTGTAGTGGTGTGAGCTGTTGCTTTTTTATGTTTCATGTTACCATACAGGCATATTCTAATAAAAGTTTTATATATGTAAAATATTGTTGACGTCTTACATCTTTGTATGTATTGGTCGATTTTCTTAATATATGCTACTCTGGTGTAGAGTTTTTTAGAAATTTCTTTGATATGAGAATGCCTGGTGAGATTGTGATTTAATGTGACACCTAAAACTTTTACAGTTTTGGAGGAGGTGATGGAAGAGCTGTAGAGAGAGAATTTTACATTGTTAATCTTTTTGGACTTTTTTCTTAAACTTCTAGGAAAAATAATTGATTGCATCTTAGATTAGTTAAGGAGAATTATCCAACTGTGCACCAGGAAGTAATTTTTTCAGAAATTTTTGTAATTTTACATATCCGAACATCTGGTCTCTGGAAGTACTCCAAGCCGTGATGGTCATCTGCATATTGAGATGCATGTGTAAGGAAACACAGATAAACCACTGACCATCTCATATGATTTATAGAATCAACCTTCAAAGGATGTAATAAATTACAAGCCACAGTAGTTACTTTCCTTATGTTCAAAAAGCTTTCGATACAGTGTGACACAATGGTTTTAAATATAAACTCATTAAAGCAAAAATACTCATCCTCTTAACGAAATACATTGCAAACTTCTTAGAAAATAAAACAGCTAAATTCAAAACCAAAAATGTAGTTTCACATCCTTTCACTTTCAATGCAGTAGTACCACAAGATTCAGTTCTAAGTCCCCTTCTCTACACGATATTTGTTAACAACCCTCCAAAACCTGTCACATCCCTTCAAGCATTTTGGATATTAGATAGTAAATTGTTGGATTCTAAGAACTACAACAGTCTAGTTGTTATTATTCTTTTCTAGTAATTTACCTGTGCAATTAATTAAACTGATTGGTCAAAAATCACCAGGGTTTTTAGAGTTTTTGCCTTTTTTTGGGATTACAGTAATCACAGCTGACTTACAAATTTGTGGTATGTAACCCAAAAAGAGTGAGAGGTTAAGTGTGTTTCTTAGATGTTCTAAGAGTTAGGATGAGGCATGTTTATATGTGATGTTGGAAATTTTATCGTCATCTAGTGCAGTGTTTTTCAATTTATATAGGTGTATTTTTATTTTGGGAGTGGTTATGGGTGTTTGTTATGGATAGGTGATTAGTTGTGATAGCAATATTTACTAGGAAGGTAGTTTAAAAGAACTCTTGATTGCCCTTAATGAAATCGTTGATTTGTTTTGTGTTATGGTTATTATTAAGTTTGTCAGAGTGAGGTGTTACAAATGTGCTAGAAAAGTATTGGGAGAATAAATTGGCTTTCTGTTTGTCTGTTGTGGCAGTCATGTTTCGCAGTTTATTGTACCAAAGGCATATTTTAAGGCATATGCTTTTGAATGTTTTCCAGAATAGGGCAGGTTCAGGTTTGAGTGCATCCAGACTATTATAGAAGTTATTTCAGTTGTACTTTTGCTGTATTTTGATTAGTTTTTCAGTCTAGTTTTTGGCTTGATTACTTAATGGTTTCAAAGCAGGATTTGTGGTTGCTATGAATTCTCTATGGAGTTGGCATCGGGTTAATATTAAATTGTGTATTTCAGGGGTTACAGTCCAAGAGATTAGTGTAGATTTCTGAGTTTTATATGGTATGGTTTTATTAACAGTTTTAGTAATTGCGGAAGTAATATCATTATAGTATTGTTTTAATTCATCTTTGGAGATTACCATAATTTTTAGGTTCTGGTAATTTTTCGTTAAATTTTATTCAGTTTATTTTTCTCCAATTTAGGATGTTGTTGTTGTTGTTGGGTGGGCAGGACCTGTGGCTAGTTTTCATTTGGAAAGACCTAGATCAATTATGCTTTGTGTGCCATTGAAATATATGTGTGTGTTAGGGAATTGCCGTTTATGATTGTCATATTGTGAGTCTGAGTAAGTGCATAATTTTCCTTCTAGCAGTGTTAGTGATGTGACTGTGTTTTATGCCATGAGCTGTAAGGCCAAAAAGGGTATGCAAGATGAGAGAGGGGTGCTCTGTTGATTTTCTGCATTAGAGGCCTTATGCTCCTATACTCACTCCATGATAAATATAAATAAAATAAAAGAGGATTAGAGAGAATAAAGCACATTTGAACATCTTTGTTTATTCTACAATACAGATAAGGAGAAAGAATTCACATTGAAACATCCTTTTATATTGCAGTGCAGATCAGAAGACATAATTATTAGTAAAAAGTAAAAAAAAAAGGTAGATAGGTTTAGTATTTACTTTACAGAAAGAGCTTTCCTGGCCTTTTTTTGTGAAAAATGTTGAATCACAGCATAAAAATTAATTGTTCTGGCAATGTTTGATTCAATACTTAGCCTGGCCAAATCCACAAGACATTCCTGAGACATGGTAGACCTTAAATAATTCTTAATCAGCTTGAGTTTGCTAAATGACCTCTCTGCAGAAGCTACTGTTGCTGGAATTGTTAATAGTATTCTTAAGCTAACACAAACATTTGGAAACAGGTCACCAAGTCTATACTCTGTTAACACGTTCAGCAGATCTAATGGCTTTAACTGTGCATTTCCAAACTTTGCTTTATGTACTTAGGGTAAATGTTGCATTTCTTTTCCAAAATCATCACCAGTTAAGGTCAGCAGGATATTGCTCTGATAAAGATAAAGCTTTTCTCTACACATCACTTTCAGACATAATGAGATATTTCCACAAGAAATCAAATTTTTCAGCCAACTGCTTAACAGCATTGAAGCGGACAGTTAATCCTGCTATAACATTGTCTACCAAAATGTAAAACACACACTTTCTGAAGTAGGCCTCTTCTGGTGTATCATCTGTGTCATTCATTTCCTCCAAGTTAGCATAGGTGTGTTGTCATCATGTGACCTTGCCCTCTTACGCCTAACTCCACCACATCTACGGGAGGGTTCTATTTCTATCTTTAGGTTTGACGCAACCAATTTGGCTTCATTCCACATGCATTTCCAGTTGTTTCGAAGTTTTGTCGTATCTGTGAGGAGAGTTTCTACATTCCTTACTTCAATATCCAGTGTGGCATCTCTGGCTTGGATGACCTTGTTGCAATTATCTATGCCAGCTAATATTTTGTACCACACAGCTGACATTAACACACATGCAAAAGATGTCACATATAATAAAACTCCATGGACTTCATTTCTTATTTTGGCTGTCAAATTCAGTTCTAGGAGGTCTTCCAGTGCTAATTTAATGCCAGGCAAGTGAGCTGCAAAAGGCTTTACACATTCAACACGATCTGACTATCTTGTTTCAGACATACCATGAAGAGAACAACCAATACGGTTTTGTAGTAATTCCCATTGCTTGGGACTGGAACTGAACGAGTGGTACACAGTTTGAATTGTTCAGAAAAAATTTATTGCTTCAGGTGTGTATTCAGCAGCATCATGTCCACATAAGTTGAGTGTGTGACAACCGCAAGGTGAAAAAAATTGCTGTTGAGCATTATTCTTGTATTTTTGCTTGTGCGCCATTGTATTTTCCCACCATATTTGCCGCATTATCATAGGCTTGAGCTCTACAATCACTGAGAGGAATAACATGTTCTTTCAATGTATCAGTTATCAACTGAGCAATTTCTTCTCTTCTTTTGTTGCTACAATCTGCAAACTTGAGAAATCTTTCTTGAATCTCATACTGCATTTCTTTTAAAAGTACATATCTCAAAAGAAATGTTGTTTGTTCAGTATGGGAGGAATCTGACATGGTGTGGCATCTACTATTACTGTAAAGTACTTTGCAGACTGCCTCTCAAGCAAAATGTGTTATTTCACAAGATTCGAGCATTCAGCAATAAATTCATTTTGTAAATCAGGGGTCAGATAATGAACTTGAAGCCGCTCACTCCTTTTCTGTGACTCCTCTACACTTAACACATGTTCCTGAAGGATGGGGTCCCACCTGGAGAGCAGTTCAATGAGTCCTAAGAAGTTTCCATTGTTTGAATCACTAATTCGATGGGATGAACCAGTAAATGCCAGACCATGTTCTCCCAAGAAAAGTACAACATCAACGATGCACTTTAAAATATTGTACCATTTCACAGCTTCAGATTTGATTGACGCTTCTAAGATGGTGTAAACTTCTGTCTCAGGCAGCAGGCTCCTTTCTAGTTCTCGCCAAGCTAGGTAACATTCTTTTTGACTATTGCCTTTTTCATGTTTTGGGATCCTGTAGGAAAGTTTCTGCCATTCCCATTAGCTTCCCAGCCTTCAGCAGATACCAGTGCAGACATAGATGCAGAAGTGCTAGTCTTGACTAGCTTGTGCCAAAATAATTGACATGGAAAGCAATATAATGCTTGCTTCTGTTGACTCCATATAGTTCTCCATTGGTGCTTGGAAATTTCAGTATGCTTTCTGGGAAAACTTGATTGTAGGTGTCTTTTGGGAATGTTTTAGGCAGAGGGATATGACCATTGGTAACATATTTTTCCATTTCCTTTTGAGATGGAAACTCGGTTATGATACATCCAATGTCAAGGCCTACATTATGATTACTCTTCTCGTCTTCCAAATTCACTTCCACATATGTCTGTGTGTCTGTTTCTTTCTGTGTTCCATTTTCATTTTTTGCATCTGTCCCTTCATAAAAATCCTGTGCATGATTACCCAAGTCAACTATTCCTTGTTTGAGGATGAGATTTCCAATAGCTTCTTCTTGCTCCAATTCTATTGGTGAGTTCAATGAAAATTCTTTTGAAGCTGCACTTAATCCAAATCTCATTCTTTCTTTTTTCAGGGCTCCTGATTTGTGAGAATACATTTTGGAGAGATGGTTTATAATTTATACTTTTATATCTGAAAAAGGAAAAAAAACAAAACAATAAGACAAAAAAAATTATATACTAATAATTTACTAGTAGTGGAAGTGGTGGTAGCAGTGGTGGTAGACTAGTAGTAATAGTAGTAGTAGTGTTATAAAAATAATCGTTGTACAGTTGACATATTGGTTATCAGTTATCTAATAAAAAGGGCCAGTAAATTGTGGTCAAGCCAAAATAATCAACCAGACTCTGGGTAAGCATCACTAAGCCAGTGGGCTGCAGTGTACTCGTAAATTGGAAAGGCTGCACACACTATGGCCCCCATATTATCTAAATATCAGGCACGTGCCCAGGGGTATTGCCCCCCATTTTTTCTGACCCCTAAATTTGTTTTTCCCGTTTGCTGGTATGATGTTCTGTATTGTCTTTGATGTTGGCTGATATATTTTCCATAATATTGACAGGTGCGTAAACATGATAGTTTGCGATGGTCAAGCCACCAGCATCTATGCTCTCTCCCGCACCCCAAGGGGACCAGGATGACAATGATCATGAGATGTTGAACGTGATATTGAAACTGTGTATTTTTTCTACATTCCTTAATTCACTCAATGTATAAAATATATAAATCACCTGTATGATATCTGCATATTACTGTATGGAAATAAAGCAAACACACAAAATAACATGAGCTTTACTGACAATTTTCGTAAATGTTGTCGCTGTTGGCATGGTGACTGGTGAGATTCTGCCATAGAGTTAAAAACTGAAAACTGTAAGGGGCCTGGTTTACGTCCTTGATACTGCATTGTTGTCTACAGGGGCAATGAAGTACTAGACACGATATCAACACTGCAAACAACCTCTCAGTAAAATTGAATACAAGAACAATTGACAATTTCTTTTTTACTTTTTAATATTTAACAAACTCTGGAGGAATAACCTTTACATACTCAAACTGTAAAGAAAGAAACGGAATACACCTGATAAGGACTTTTTAACAGTTGTTGCTTTGAATATTCGTTTTCATCCTTTTTTTCTTGTGAACGTCTCTTGCTGAACATCTTAGCTCCATACTGGTTAGTCAAAGAGCGCATCAAGATCGTCATCTGCATCATTTTTACTATTATACATTTTCATGTTAAATAGTGCCAACATGCTATCCGTTGCTTTAAAATCTTTGCAACAGTTACTTCTCATCATAAGGTGTGTTGTGATTCTCAAAATGGCCTCTAACATGTGCAGTCCCATATGATTGTGGACCTTGTTTTTAACAGAGGTGACATGGGAAAATATGCAATCAACAACTGCATTACTCACTGGGGTGGTCAAACAGGATAATGCATAGGTTGCTAGATCTTCATAAACACGTGTGTTGCAAGCATCTTGATACCTCATAATTACTCCCCCAAAACTCAATG
>NW_013665802.1:384873-387135 GCF_000517525.1 Limulus polyphemus | reverse complement strand
GTTGCTTTTTGTAGGAGATTCTGAAATGGAAGTTCCCTGAAAGATAGTTGGTTTGTTTGAGAAAGAACAATGCTAGGTGCCAATCCTTTCAGTCCAGCAAATAACTGCTGGTTTGTGTGCAGTTTTTCTCAACTTGAACCACCAGTTCAATAATCATTTCCCGGCATCTCTCCTAGACAAATTGAAACTAGTCTTTGGAATTCTTTGTACATCTTTCATACTCAGAATCAAGTTTTGCACCAAACTGAACTTTTGACATAAGCGGCTGTATTCCATTCACATCATTCACCCTGCTTTGAAGAAATCTGTAGTGAACATCAAGGTCACTTTTTAGCTTTTCAGGATTGGCATTTGTTGTCTGAAAAAGTGTGTTTACATGTTCAAACTCAGAAACGAGTGATACTGTAAAAACAAAATAGAGATAGTTGGCATCATCTGATAGCATGTCCGCAATCAAACATACTTTGCATGCTTTTATCACTAGAAATATCAGTAGACTCATCAGCAAGCAAACAGTATTTCTTGTTTCTCATTTTGTTCATTACTTCATTTCCTAAACAAGGAGCAATCACGTTTTAATGAGCATTGAACACTTAAGTTCAGTGCAATCGAAGATTTTCAAGACAACTTTCCTTACCATGCTTCTTGATGACATCACCAATGTGATCAATACCACTAACAGAGCAGTGACAACACACTGCAACCTCGAGTTCTATTTCACATTTTTTAAGTTCCTTAGAAGCTTTTGATGTTGCCTTTGGAAAATTTATAGTACTGCATGAGGGAAGAATGGTACTTCTAACCTTATGTTATTTTTTCTCACTGTGTGTCTTTAAGGTGGCCTTTCTGGGATGCAGATTTTTCTTACATACTTTTCAATATGCCTGCTCATTGCCATTAGTACTCTTACTCAGCCAAGGGTACTCTCTTTCCCACTCAGGATGACACCTTCTTGCTGCTTCATAACCTTTCCACTTTGGCATTTTCAAGTTTTTGTTAGTATATTTAATATAATAATGTGAGTGAGAGAAGGCCTATACACTGTCGAGTTGCACATCAAACTTTACACAGCGCTAGTTGATGAGTTTGGTCACACAAGCAACGTTGCTTTGGCAGCAGTATACTGTACACATGCACGACCATGATACAGAGTGCAAAAAGAGATGACAGAGTATGTGACTGATGATGTCAAAAGTATAGCTTAGTTGTACACACAAAAAACTAATAAGGACCAGTATAATGTATTTTCATGTATTTAGTCTCAGAAATTCGAGGTTAAGACCAAATTAATACCAAATATTTGCTTCAGTACCAAATCTTTATTTTCGGAACCAAATAGCTTTGTTCAATACCAAATTTGTCCAATTTTGGTCTTGAAAAGTACCAAATGGCAGCCTTGCTGCCAATGAAACAATTTCTTTTCAGCACTGGTCCGCCAAAAATGACATATTATTTGTGCTCAGCTTTGTTGGTTGTCATAGAAACTGTCGATTGTTGGAATTTGCATATTTCACAAAACCATCCGAGCAGTGTGTGATGGCACAGTATCCAACAAATTGTCGGGCAGATACCTTCCAACGAGACGGTTTGACCTACGACACAGTGTGTGATAGGCTTTAAACAAGTGGCCATGCATCAGCTGATCACATGTTTGGCAACTATTTTTGACTTGAGACTCGAAGGCAAAATTTTCTTTTAGCTTCAATGCGTTTATAGGCAGTATTTCATTTTAAAAAGTTGTAACATAGTATTTGATAATCTGATATAATATGCATACATATGTGGGTATTATTATATTCCATTAAAGGGTACATCTATACTTTGCAGACATTCCGGACAAAATCAAACAAAAGTGGTGCGGGCAGTGAGCCCATCTCAGACTGGCTCCATGGCTTCTTCATTAAATCATACTGATGCAGTGATGCTATGATGAAAGCAAATAATATTATTCATTATACCTCTATATTTCCCAACACTACATAATATTATGGATCATAATTTCAACGAATTGCGGATATATAAAACTGTAGGCTCACACAAAATGTAAATGCTAGTCTTCAATATATGCAAACATTTTCTGAGATTCCAGGAAATTCCCAATCCCCCTTTGGACTCCTGGGCCCAAATACGAGATACCCCAGCACCCCCTTCTCATAGTTACTGGATGTAACACGTTTAGATTGCCCAGAGTTATTACATTTTGGTATGTTTATACAATGGTTTGTAGGAAATTTATATAAGTACAGGAGTGGGAGGACATTT
>NW_013665802.1:378154-383873 GCF_000517525.1 Limulus polyphemus | reverse complement strand
CTCAAGCTCATCTCACAAGCTTATTTCGTAATACACGTGTGTTGTTGCATGTTTCTAGGCAATGCTTCTCACATAACTAGGCTCCTGACCTTGGTTACTAGTTCTCAAGCTCATCTCACAAGCTTTATTTCGTAACACAGGCATCTTCTTGTCGCCTCTTCTTTTTTATATAACCTTGGCTACTTACGTATACTAGAAACCTTTAAGTTTTATTCTATGTATTTTCAACTAATAAAACCCTGAAGCAATTGTAAAATTTCCTCGAAAGTTTCAAGTTGTTTCAGATTCACTTACAGTTATGGCGCAAGTTACCGTAATTCGTTTGGTCTTTTTTTCTTCTGAAGATTATCTGTTCCTTTTGTCAAAGTGTACCCAGGCTGATTCAATTACTTTAGATCCATGCTTTGACGGAATAAAATTATCCTTCTTATCTTTTCTATACTGTTAGTTTCACTCTAACATATTAAACATTAGGCTTATGTCAATCGTTAGGCCTATCACATCTACGGTACTTAACTTCACACAGCTATATTCTCTTTTGTTATTATCTGTGTGCTGCTTCCTGCTATGCTATTTATATCTTTATTACAAAGTCGTCTAGCCACTTTCTATATTCTTGACACCAATTAGTTATTAACAAATCCTTCTACAATCATCTGCTTTTAACTCTTATGAGAACAAAACTTAAAAATAATAAAGTATTCACTCACAAATATAAATTAATCACTAATATTTAAACCAAACACTCTTTTATATCTTGACAATACCATAAATTCATGATGTATTGGGACATTATGATCTATTACAGAAATGTCTAGTTGTTTTTATATAATACAGCAATATCTCTAGTGTTAGTATGTCTAGATTTGGAGAAAATCTTATAATTAGGTGAAGTTACTAGTATTGTTGAGGAGGGTTTCACTGATAGTTACAATGGAGGCATTAATTTTGCTAGTTAATTCTAATTATTCATATTTTTTGTAACTTAAACAATCCTGGATGTTGATGTGGAGAAAGGTAAAGGAATTGTTATACTTACCTTGGAAGATTCTCATTGCTCTTTTTTGCTAGAAGATCCAGTATGAGCTGGGCTCAGACTATAAACAGAGAAATGTTGGCAAGTTAAGATTCTTCTTAAACCAAGGCTTGTCCTTATTGATAGGATGAGTTTGGTTTGGAGCTTCTATAAGCACATATTAATTGTACCAAAGTTCAAAGCTTCTATCAGAAATCTATTTTCAGTGTAATAAAATAATAACATCTGCCCTTCATTCATTAGAGCAGTTGTATTCACTTGTTCATTTAGCTTTGCGGCTCTTTGCCACAGCCAGGCTGGTTGTTGTCAGGTGCATAATGTGCCTGTGCCATTTTTCATGAATAAAATTCTTACTGCACATGCTTATAATGTGTGCTGACAAGCAGAATTGTAGTATGATGGCATAGTTTAGTCCTAACTAAACTAAAGCAAAAAATGTACACCGGTTACAGTGTTAATTTATCTCTTTATTGAATATAGGCCATACTTAATAAAAGCTTAACTAATGTTAGTAGGCTTAGGACAAGTGGACTTGTAGATTTAGGTGTCTGTGGTTAGAATTATTTTAGAATTCTGTGTTTCAAGAAGTACTGTTGCAATAAAGATACTAATTTGACCACAAATTTTGCAGATCTCTGCTAGTGTTATCATATTTAATCTGAATATCTTAAAGATATAGTTTAAACCACTTGAATTCAACATTATTATGAAAAAGAAATTTCTGTAACTTAAAATTGTGTTACTGTAGTCTATACTTATTGATCTTGATATAATACTATTCCCATTCCGACCTCATGTAATCAGCTTTACTAATCCTTAAAAATGATTTATAAGTGTCATGGTTTGGTACACAATAGGCAAGTTCTTTGTGGTTTTGGTCACCTTTCTTTAGTAGTTGTTAGTCACACTGATTATGTCATCTACTCTGCTGTTTGTGATGCAGTGAATATCTTTCAATAAAAGACTGTGTACGTAGCCTGTAGCATAATGTTGAGTTGTTGTGTTTCTGCATGTCAGACAAACTTTTCTCACATAACATTGGGGGAGGGGGACAGCGTAAAATGTATTTATTTGTTCTGTGATGAATCACATTTTATCCATATAATTATAATGTGCATTAGCAGTATTGTTGAGCATATCTTGTATTGGCCTGAGAACGCTAGTTTATTTTAAATTATAAATCAGTTTTATAGGAAAACATGTTCTTAATGTGCATTAACAAAAGTTGTTTGAACTTATTTTTGTTCTGCGAGATGAATTGTGTAAATCTTCCTACCACCACAACTTATGCATGTACAAAGTGTCTGAAAAGTCTGCATACATGATCATTCTATGATTTATAATTGATATTTGTTTATTTTTCAGATACATAAAAATATATATATATAATGGGTGACTAGAGATTATGAGAAAGTGTGTAATGCAAGTGTGTATAAGGTGTTTATGCAATTTGAACAATTATTAAAATGAAGGATAATGATAAATTCTGACTATGAGTGTGGACTTTTGAGACACTGTATATGAGTGTGTGTGTGTGCAGAGTCATAGTTGTGTACATATATATATATATTTTTTTTTTACTTACCTAGAAAGTATACAAATTATATTCCTTGATTTCATGAATAAATCAACAATAAAGCAATTTTTCTCAATAAAATGCAAATTAGGATTTATTTTTATAATCAAGCAGTAATGTTACAAACATGAAAAGGTAATTCTGCTTCAAAAGCAGACAAATTTTCATGGTAAAATATTTAAAGAGGAATAACATTCCCCTCTTTGCTTAATGACATTGATAAAAATTTATAAAAATAACATCTATTTAAATTTGTTTTATGAGAGACTGTTAACCCCATAGAGATGGGGCAATACCCAATGGGCATAGCTCCTATGGAGAATGATACACAGTGAAACAATATTTGTGATAACTGTAAGCTTTCTTAATATATCTTTAGAAAACTTGGTAAGATTTTGTTAAAGATTACACATATTTTGTTTACCAAGAATGAGATTATTTTTATCAAGTATTTCCAATAAAATTCGTTGTTTATTTATTGTAGTCATTTGCACTCAGACTCTGCATTGTTCAATTGCAAGGTGATTTTCATGTTAATTATAAAAATACTTTTTTTCCATCTTATAGTTTTCAAATTTCATTTGCATAACTTCTAGAACCTTCTAAATGAATAGCATAAGTTGTTTTAAGTAAATGTTTATCTTTTATTTTCTATTTTCTCTAATATATCACTAACTCTAGCTATTATCATCAAAATATAGTGCAATGAAATGTTTAAAAAAGAAAGAAATATGTACACACACATATTAATTTGCATCAGATAACCTTGAAATATCTTCTTTTGGTTATATTCTTAGTTGCATGTCTTTTACCTTTTCACTATAATTTATTTTTAATGTTTTATTTTTCCATTCCTGTCCTTTAACATAGTTAATTTTCATCTTGACACATATTCATGGGCATCCCTGGCCAATATTACAGCATCACAGGCTGAGAAACTAGCCATCGGTAGAATGGTGCGTTTGTTAACCCTCATGAACCCAGAAGAATAGTGGTTTATATCTAAAATATTATTAATTCTTTCAAATATGCATCTTAAAACATAAATAACACATAATTAAGTAAAATGTAAAACTAAAACTTAAATAGAATGCTACTGTTTATCTAACTAACGTATTTCTAGGTGAAAAACCGCCAAAGTGGCGAAGACAAAAGCAGCAACAATGCTAAGAGTGGTTTGACTAGTTGTCTATGGAATTCTTTGTGCTAATTTTAAAATAACTGTTAGGAGAATGTATTTTAAAAAGTGCTCTTTCAATTGGTTATAAATGTCTAGCTTAACTAAGTATAATTGGCTGATAAATTGCAACTATATGTGTAGAAAGTGGGTGTGGTATCTGTCAAGAGTTCAGAGAAATTTATTTCTCCTTTCTCCAAATGTGCTCTAGGAAGCTTTAATCAAGAATGAGTAAACAAAGTAATTAACCTAGATTCTTTCTATATATGGAAGGTTTAGTATATGTCAAGTCATATTCAAGTTACAAAATCCAAAAATTATAAATTTGTGAAGTTGTGTGTCAAACTGAAGTTTAAGACTTTTTCTTTAAGGTTTATTTTGAAATAAAAGAATTAAAACTTAAATAATATAAAACTTTGAACTATAATGTAAATTTTAATACTAATTTCATTGGTATACATTGATCATAAGATTGCTTAATTAAGTTTTGAATGTAACAAAGTAAAATCTTGTGACTTGCACAGTATAGGGGCACTAGTAATCATAGGGTTACTGGCTCCATTTGTACTAAAATGACATACTATAAAGTTCTTTATAGTAATTTCAGTTTAATTTGCAAGAACCAGTTCTTGTATATTATCCAGACAACTTGCTTTCAATAATTGTTTTGAATATTAATGTGTTTCTACCCACACGATCTTTATTCAGCTTTTAGTTCATTTCAGTACTGCGATATTATCAACTGTATACCTTACATTTCACTGATCCATTGATAAAATTTCAGTTAACCTTTATTGATGGTTTCTTATCTCTTTTCATTTTATTTAAATTCCATCTTTTTCTTTAGTCTGGATGTTCACTGCTACAGTTCTAAACTTGACCTACAAGATACTATAAGAAAAATGTAGCAGTAACATATTTGCAAAATCATTACCATTTTCAGTGAAGCAACTATAGTATGCATGCTTACATAACTTATTATTGTGTAATGTAAAATCTGGTTTTAAAAAGGTGTAACACAGAAAATATTTTCCTTTTCCATAACAAAGAGGTTGGAGATAGTTATTTACTTTATTCTGACCTTTATTTTAGTCCATAAGTTGAAGTTGTGTAGTTGTTTCACATTCCTCATGTAGTGGTGATTTAGCGAGTAAAATGAATTCATCTTATCTTAACATAAATGGAAGTCATGGGATCCTCCCATTGGTTACCTTTGTAAATGTAGGCATGCCCTGAAACATTTCCATCAATTGTGAATCTCGATCATTGGTCACTTTGTTGTTACTAATGATGTTACTCTATGACTGATATGGAATTCTAGCCTGAAAACTTTTGTTGAGACATAACCCTCATTATTAATAGCAAGGAATTCCCTGTTTCCGTGGCTGAAGACATTGTACTTTCCTCACCATTTTTATGCCTTGCTGCATTCCACAGCATTCCTAAACCTTAGCCATGCAGTGGATCAGCATTAAGTTTAAAGTCTTAAAATGCTAAAATCTGGGGTTCAAATTCTATTGATGGACAGAGCGAACATAGACCATTGCAAAGCTTAGAGCTAAAACAATAACAACCTAAATATTTTTGCCCCTTTGGCTAAGTGGTAAACCTAAGGTCTTATAATGCCAAAAAATTGGTTTTTGATACCTGTGGTGGGCAGAACACAGGTAGCCCATTGTGTAACTTTGTGCTTAAAAACAAAATAAACAAACCTAAACCTCACCTGGCACCATCTACACATAATGTTAATCTATACACCTGGAAAAAAGTTAAGCACCCCCAAATATTTTTCAGGATTGCTTATTAAAAATAAGGTTTAATTTTCATGATGTTGAGCAATGTTCATAATTTCAAACATAATTAAAAGGATGTGAGCGTTCAGGTGTGACATTTAAATCAGGCGCGTTTTTTTCCCCACGTGCAACTTGCT
>NW_013665802.1:372223-377154 GCF_000517525.1 Limulus polyphemus | reverse complement strand
ATATTTGTAAAAAATAAGCACTGGAAATGTAATAATACTTAAGTAATACTATTTTTCACATGGGATTTTTTCTAGAAGACATAAAACATATCTCTTAAACTAAAATACCTTAAATTGTGTGGATTTTCTCAGACATTGTATCTTGTTAATTTTAAAACATTCATGCTTTTTTTTAATTCCACACTCAACTTTAAATGTTATAAAATGTGAGTGTTTAAACATATTGATATGTATACTGGCAAAATAGGATATCTTGGATAATAAAGCAAGTTTTGGATATGTTGTGGAAGTAACTTGTGTATACATGATTTTAGTCCCTTTTGCAGATCGAGATCCTCTTTGATTATGTTGTGTACTGTTGCCTGGGTCATGTGAATGGCTTTTTGCAACTGACCTTTGTGTTGGAGAATCTCCAGCTGTTATAAAATCACATGTTTTGCTTACTGTGGCTACTATAAGACGTTTTGCAGGTTGTTTTCTGGAGGGTTCTGGTGTCTTTACTTGATTCATATTCATTTGTTTTTCCAGTGCTGTTAAGTGCAAGGGATATTTCCATATTGGAAATTAAAATCCCCAATTTTATAATCTTACTGCATAAATATTTTGTTCTGGAAAGGACTGTTATGTACATTTCCCCAAAGCAAACAACTTTTGTTTGTGTCACACTACTTGTGAAATGTGAAACAAGGTAAAATGTAGTTCTGATAACATCCATTATACTGCAACTTTATATCAGCTACAGTTGTCATGGTAACTTACAAACTTACATGTTCATAATTGTTTTAATATAACATACTCAATCCAATGTGTAATAAACAGTTTGATTGAAAATTACCTACACTGCTTACAGATATTGGGTAAAAACTAATTAAATTAATAATTACTGCTAAACCAGACAATTATTGTTTGTTGTGTAACATGAGAACTTTCATGCAGATGTACAAACTTTGTTTAATCTATAAATGTTTTGGTTTTTAATAATGAATACATATATGTTTATGAACCTACTCATTACCACTGATGAGATCAGCACTTGAATGATAGGTTTAATAACAATCATTATTGAAAGGATAACCAATCCATTAATTTTTGTCGTACCCCACCTTTAATCAGCTGAGGCCGAAAGTAGCCACTTATCAGGTACAAAAACAAGCACTACACTTGGGGACCATGGGTACAATGTAAGAGTGATAGTCAAATCCCACCACTTCATTAGATAAGAGTTTGGATGGGTGATGTTGACTAGCTGCCTACTTTCTAGTCTGTCACTTTAAAATTAGGGATGACTAATTGCAAAAAAAAACTGAAACAAACAAACTTTCTAATAAGAACGTCCAAAATTGAAATGTGATCCTACCACTAGTACTCACGATTCCCCTGTAGATGACAACAAATCAGCAGTCAAAACATCGAATATAAACTAATTGGGTATTGTCAGATATAAAAGACTGTTTAGTGTAGGTTTTATTATTAATTAATTTATTTTGTGTTTCTGATTCATTGATGTCGAGGCTATCGAACATTGTGTGCAATCCATTAATGTTGAGGCTATAGAGATTTATAGAAGGCCTAAAGTGATAGACTATAAATAGCTGCGACCAGACAAACGGAAACAGAAAGATATTAAAAAGTAAGTCACGGGAAAGAGAAGTTTGATGAGAGAAAAGTTAGAAAATGTAGGAGTGAAAGGCCTAATGGTTGATATGTCAGAGTGATATTAATAGTTTGAAAGAGTTGTCAAAAGTTGTTCTAAGCTAAATGAACCTGCCTTTGTGGACTTTGACGAAAAAACGACGATTGATTGGAAGCACGAAAAATCAGACGATTATTGGAAGTACAGGATACAACTGTGGTAACTAACACGACAGTGTAAGTGAATTATATGCGGATACTATTGCGGTAAAAATAGAGAAAAAATAGTTCGACTTGTCAACTGAATTCTAAAGCAATTGAATTGGCTTAAGTGGACTTTTGACAATAAGAAGAGAACTGTATAATGTTTAAGATACAACTAATATATAATAGAAAATTAGTTCGGCTTGTCAACTGAATTCTAAAGGAATTGAATAGGTATAAGTGGACTTTTGATAAGAAGAAGAGAACTGTTTAGTGTTTAAGATACAATTGTGACCGCCATAGTGTAAAACTTTTGTACATATGATTAACTTGTTTTGAATAAATATATTATTTTAGAAAACAAGTGTAGTGCGTTCGTTTGTTGTTTTTTCTTCAAATTTATCACCAACAAGTCACAGACACCTACTGTAGAACAATCCTTAGTACAACAAACCTATATACTTACTTTAATGTATACTACTAAAAAACGTAATTTTCCGATAGGTATTAGTATCGAATAGGCATATATAGATAATTGACCAGTTCACGGTTGTTTAGAAGCACCACAATGCAAGTAATTATTAAATCACTTAGTTAGTAGAATCTCTGGTGCATGATGTGGTTCTGCACAGTTAACAGTGGAATGAGAGGTTGAATTAACATATTCTAAAAGCATTGATAAAATGAAGTTGTCTTATGACCTGATTGTGTTGAAAATCTGATGCATTATTTGGGGGGAAAAGATAAATGTAAAAGTTATAAGTATTTCATATAAGTATATATCGAAAAAAAGTTTTGTTATCTTTGGGTGAGGACGGAAAACCCTTTCACTGTTCGAGCAAGATGCATTCCATCCACGAAAAGCATAGCTCATTCTGTATATATTTTTCGTCATCCTCTAAATGAGATCCTAAAGAATGTGGATGACACCTAACACGTTTGTTTCATATTATCTCCATCACATAGTGGTTACTTGTACTTCTGGCTTTTGTCTACCTCCAGTTTCCATTCTCCAGTCTACCTAGAGGTTCTCGTAAGGTGAATATTGTTATCTATTTTTCACTTTATCACCTGCTCACTCTTTGCCATTCTTAGGTCTTAGTGTCTCTCACCTCATGACGATGGAGCCTGTCTTTTGGCTGGTGTTGCTTCACAGAGAATATTTTTCCAATTTATGCATGCCTTCACACTAGGCTTAATATCTGCTGTCTTTAGTTGTAGTAATCCATTGCACTATCTCTCAGTGTGGGATCTGAATCCAGATGATTGTACCTGATAACAATGGTTCACACCCCTCTCCAGTGTTCTCCCCCATGTGAATCCTCCCCTGTTTCTTTCTAATAAAATACAGAAGAATCCTTGCTTCACCAGTCCCAGGCTGTGGTGTTTCCTGTAATGTAGTACAGGACACCCTACTACATCATGAACTGATCCATTTCCCATGGTTAGGTCCAGCCAGATGGATCTTGAGCTCACTTCGGGACACTGATCTAGGATGCTACTCCTTGCACTCGTTTTTATGGTATCGCATATTTCTTTAAAATGTAATGGCCTGACTTATATCTCTAGCCTTACTACACACTCATGTTCAGCTGTCTGTCTATCTGTGGGATAATAGGTGGCTGAGCAATATGCCTTTCCACCCACCTTTGCAACACATTCTCCCAGTTAAATATTCTTATGGCAATATCTCTTGCTTTTCTGACTCTGTTGGGTGAAGATTATTCCCTGGAGATGGATGTGAGATCTCATTGAATGCTGCCTAACTAGGCTACCCACCACACGCCCCATGGATGTCACACTTCATCGGCTATTCCTTTCTGATGCTATTTTCACCCAAGAACTTATCTTTGTAACTTCTTAACACCAGTCTCCCCACCATCTTTATTATGGAATTTTTGCTCTTTGTGAAGAGGTGAGTAGCGTTTCTGAAGTTAACATTTTTCTTGTCTAAAAATCTATTTCAGATAGATACCTCTGCTCTACTTCCCCTATTTTGGTGTATTTAGTTCGCCTTGTTAAGAATGAGCTCATTTTCACAAGGCTACTGTATATGGAGGATGTGTTGCCTTCCTATTGGTGGAGAGCTATAGTCTAATGAGGATTACATAATAGGCTGATGCAATACATATTGGCATATGCCAAGGGTGGGTGTACAAGAAATGACGGCGAGGTGACAGCTCTTGTGGTGCAGAGAGGTGAGTGCCTATCTGAAATGCATTTTCAGGTAAGGAAATTGTTAATAATGCTCATAAGCTACACTTTTTTGTATTAGTATATTTATTCTCCAGTATTTGTTGATTCGCATCAATCTTTTATTATATCACTATATTTTATAGTGGTTGTGCACTGAATTAAACTTATTCAAGTTAAACATGTCCAATATTTCATTTATTTGTTTTCAGGAAAGGTATATACTTTGTGTAAGTGCAACGAAACCACACAATTTATGAATCTGGGATTGTTGTTTGTTTATATTTTGTGACATAACACATTTTATTGGAAGGTTCAACCTTATCACAAATGGCGAGCACTAACATGAATGAAAGTTACCAAGAATAGGATCATAGAACTGTATTTTATTCAATTATGGAATCATTTTAATTCCTATTGTTCTGGCCATAGCTTTTGTCAGGTTGTCACAGCAATCAAACTGATAAAAAGTTACTAAATATAATAATACTTTCTTTTCAGCTAGCCACATAATGATTTGTAAATGCTGCATTACAACAAATCGCCTTTGTAACGGTTACAAACTCACGTTACTCAGTTCTACGTCGCTACAATGACAACCCATTTCCTTGAATGTATTTTTATCTACTTTTTTCTTACCTGGGCCAGATGATCTAGTAGTCATTGTGTCCGGAATGTGAAACTGAGAATTCATGATTCCGCTTTTGCGAGCTTTATTATTTGGTATAAGAGTGAACATCCCACTATTTAGTTACATAAGAGCTGGCAGTGTGTGTGCGGTTGACTAGTTTGTCAGTTAAAAATTATGTACGGGTATATACACTTAGTGTCACAAGTAAATATACACCTAATTTTTCGTCATTTAACTGATTTATGCTAACTAATTTGTGTTCACAGAGCAC
>NW_013665802.1:364970-371817 GCF_000517525.1 Limulus polyphemus | reverse complement strand
ATAGTTGGTCAAGCAGATGGTGGAATAAGTCAGTGGCAAATTTTGCAGAATTTGGGAATCCTACTTTCGACAGTCAACAGAATCATCGTGCAGTTCAGGAAACACGGCCAGGAAACAACTGAGCAGCGTCCGGGTCGTCCTGGTTCATCGGAGAGGACAAAAAGGGCTGTCAAGAGGAGCATCGAAATGGATCCCAGATTAACGACTGCAGAAGTGGCCAAAGTTGGTGGGATGAGCCCGAAATCTGTTCCACGGATTCTCCACAGATTGGGTTATCGTTGCAGAGCACCTAGATGGAAGCCCTTATTAACACCTGCCAGCATAGTCAGACGAAATAAGTGGGCAAGTGATATGTTGAACAAGCCTCTGGACCTTTGGAAGACCGTATTGTTCTCAGACGAATCAAGATTCGCTCAATTTTCGGACAGTGGAAGGATATGGGTCTGGAGAATGCCTCATCAAGAGTTTTGGGACTTTTGGGTGTTTCTAGCAGTGTGACACGGTGCTCCATCTTCCTGGAACAACGTTGTGTTTTTGTCCATGAAACCCGAGGAATAGAGTGGCAAGAGTTCTTTCTCCAATATTTCGACATATTTCGCAACATTTATGTTGCCAACGCACTCCACTAAGCTCGATCTCCCACCAACCCAAACAGCTCCCCAAACCATCACGCTGAAACCACCATGCTTCACAGTTGGCTGCAATCTGTTGAGGGCAGGAAGAAAATGGTATCCAGAAGTTGCCCTGACATGAACCCTATCGAAAATCTCTGGGCCATACTCGACCGGCAAGTCAAGAAACAACCAAAAAAAACCAACTTCGTAGAGCGATCTATTCCAAGTTTTGAAGCAAGAGTGGGCGAAAATCCCACAATCTAAAACTGACGAGATGATTCTCACGATGCCCCAAAGAATCAACGAACTCCATAAAGCGAAAGGAAGATCTACTAGATATTAATTAAATTATAAATATATCAATTCATGTGAATATGACTGGAATTTTTCATTTTTTCTGAAAAGGTGGTGTCTAATTACTTGTGACCACGCTGTGTACACATAGCCATTGTGTAGCTTTGCGTAAAAACTCTAAAACACAAAAGTTGGGGAAATTACCACAACAAAGAAAAAAATGGGAGGGGAGGTGACCCAACGTGAGACTGTCCCTGAGATATGACCCGAATTCGTTCTAATTAAATACATTCTTTCAGCATAAGTGCTATCTTTTAAGTGGAATATCAACTAATAAATACAAATGAAAAACATTTAAGTTTTGACTCACAAAAACCCTTTCCATTCTTTGCACCAGTTACATAGTTCTATTAATTTTCCAAACTTTGTGTATGTATGTTTGGAGAATTAGATTATGTGAAAGTATTTCATTATTTGGTTATTTGTTTTCTAACTTACGTGTATTTACCTGTGCATTAGACAATTAACAATTAATTTTAAAATAATAGGATAACAGTTATATATAAGATTATAATGTCATCAAATTTGTAATTCAATTTCGATTCTTCGTGTGATTCAAAAATATAATATTTGAATATCTATCCGTAAAACGTTTACTGCATTTTCTTTATCAACAATATTTCGCAAATTTCATTAGTAAAAACAATCGAATTAATTTTACTAAGATTAATATGAAGGTCATAACTTGAACTTTTTTTTAAGATTTGGGACTGATGTGTTTGTGGTTGCTAGCGCTGTTTTGCTGTTTTCTGTGTATGAGTTTAATATTCAAAACTCTTTGCAGAGGGGGTAATCCACATCTAAGAATAAATAATCTGGCACTTTTATCCATTGGTTGTTGCTTTTTAACACTTGAGTTGAGAACAGTATATATATATATATATATAAGGCATTAATAAAAAAATAACAATTGGCAACTTTCAAAACTGGATTAAGCCCTTCTAGAATACTAGAAAATCAAAGCACACAAATACTAATATAGAGATTTACAACAATATCTCAACTGTTTTCACACAAAAGCTGAAAGGAAGAACTAGAACATGCATTCTCTTCATCAACTCTGATATATAGTAATTTCCATATACGAAAAGATTGATGATTATGTCTTGAGATGAATTTTAATGAAATTATTTCTTATGCATGCACATGAAAAGTTTATGTGAAGTTTTTATGAATTGAACATATACTTGGACAACAGAATCGAGAAAGTGTAAAGAAAACATTTAAAACAAAATTTCACGAGCTAATAAAAGTTGTATTTCTTTGAAAATATTGTTATAGCAGGATTTCAATATTTTAAAATAAAATGCATGTATACACTGTAGCGATACTAGAAAATACAAAGGTGGTTTCGAATGACTATTGAAAAAAAAAGCGACCAACGTCTGGGTAAAACGATCTTCAGGATCTGGAAGATTTTATTTTAGTGTCGCAGTTGAATTATCTGACAACTCCATCCTTCCATAACTAATTTAGAATATTTTTAGTGAGGTATACACCTCTGTATTCAAGTAATTTTCGTGTGGGTATTCTGTATATGGTCTCATCTCTGGAAACCGGTTGTTGAAAGGTCGTAAACATGTACTAATGATTTTTCTTGGGGTGAGGTTAAATAGTTCAGCTGTTTCGTAGAAGATGGCACCAGTTTGGCATGTGTCCACTCCGTTGGATGGGGCAAGCTTATCTCAGAAGGTGATACAGAGACTTGTACAAGTTGGCATGATTTGAGGTACTACCTTGATTATATAGATGCTCCTTTTATTTTGACTTTGCTATTTTTGAACATTCAAGATATTTTAATCAGAGATTAATACTTTTTGTGATTGTAGTTTTGAAATTAACTAAAAATAAGATTCCATCCAGAGTGGAACTCAAATCCCGGCTGTCAGGGGAAGTTATCAACGTAGATGCAGTATCTTAGACCACTACGCCATCCTCTCATTTCATACTTTCTATCCGACCCTAGTTCCTAAGTCATCAGTTTTAATCTAGAAGCTGTTTAGAGCAAGTTGTAATTATCAGTTATCCCCCCCCCCCAGAAAAAAAGTTTATGTTCGTGTTGGTCTTCCTTTGTTTACTAGTTACTTTACCTCTTCAACCAAAAGAACAACAAATATAAAAGAGATACGAAACGACCATTGTTTATGTGATTTAAGAGTGTTTAGATTTGTTCAGAAACATAAGAATGGTGGAATTCTGGCATTTGGAAATGCCGTGGAAATATCACAGATTTGGTTAAAATTTTGATCCTGTATATAGAGTCAAAGCAGTATTATTCCATCATATCGGTCTTGTAATATTATGTTCAAACAAAATTAAAATTTCTTTCCTTCACACTACATGGCTCACCTATAATAGACACCCAGCCATTGCCATTACGTTATTAAAGCTACATACTTTGCTGTAGGCCACCTCCAAATCAGCTATGACAGATTCAAATCAGTTTAATAAAACAAACATTTATTTTATTTCTGGCCCATTTTCAGCGACCTTTAAAGCTACTACAGACAGAGAGATAGATATACACTTTTATATGACTGTAATTATATTACGTTAATGTTATAACAATAGCATAACTGTTTTATGTTAAATAAATCCCTAAAATATATACTTATTGAACATGAAAGCTTTCCATTTTAACAGTCTTAATTTGTTAAGATAGTACCTCCCACCCTCTTAAAAAAAGCTTAACCAACGTACTGTGTATTACGTCGTATATCTCCGCCTACGACCGTAATGTACGTCATTGACTCTTTATATAGTTTTTTATTTTGTTGTACTGTCTGATGGTCAAAATACATTTTTAAATCAGTCATTTTTTTTAATTTTCGTGACTATTACGTGTATTGTATAAGAAGATCCAACTAATTTCATGTTTCACAGTTTTAAAAAAATGGCTCGACATCGTACACATTTTAACCTTTTATTGTTATTTCGGGCATATCCAAGTTATATTTAGGACATTTCAATTCTGAGCTCCACTCAGAAGAAAATAATTTTTTATTAAAACTCTTTCCCTGTGTATTCAAATCTGTAGGCGAGGATTAGTGTCTGTTGTCCAATCCAGTTACTAATTTTGAGAATAACAGAATATTTTCTTAAATTATGACTGATTAAAAAAACAAAAACTTTCACAGAGCAACGGACAGTTATATCCTTGTTAAAGCCCTTCCATGAATTATTATTATTTTTTTTTTGTGTGTGTGGAATTTCGCGCAAAGCAGCTCGAGAGCTACTTGCATTAGCTGTTCTTAATTTTAAAGTTATAGACTAGAGGAAAGTCAGTTCGCTTATAACCAAGAAATCGGGTTTTGATATTAGTGCTTGGTAGAACACAGATAGCCCGTTGTGTAGGGTTGCGCTTAACAACAAATAAACAAGCAAAGTCCCATTTATTGGATATTTAGTTTCTAAATCGATTTTAGTTTTCAGACAAGATTAATAAAACTTAATTGTTTTAATTCAGATATATCAAAAAGTATGGAATTATATTATTAACTAATAATAGTCAGAAGAAACAAAGTATATTTTACCCAGAAAAAAGAATTAAAAAATACATCAATTTGAATTTAAAGTCGTTACTTGTAACTTATTTAAATACCCGAGACTTGATAGTTCTGTAATATAAACACACCTACACAGATATTGTAAAAAACAACAACAACAACAAAACACACACACACACACAAAAAAAAGTTTAGCTGTTTGTTTACTTCTTTATATCACCCACGTTCACCAATGAACCAAACTTTTGTTTTTAGAATGTCAAGTCAAAACAGCTTTTGGTAACTCTTTGGCATGGATTCCTTTATGATATTTAATGGAGACGCTAGAAATTAGTATATAATATTTTTAGAATACTTTTATATAATTCTATTCGATATTGTTAAAAGGTTTCAAAAAACCAGTCGTTTTTATAAATAACATGTTGATGACGTAATTCTCATTTTTATATGTGCGGAGTAAGTCAACTGAATAGTTGCATCATTACTTTTTCGATTGCTACTTTGTCTATTTAGTTAAGAACGGCCAAAATAAACTTAGATTTACTACGTCTAAGCTCAGCCAGAAACGCAGACGCTATAAATATCTATATTTCTATTTTCACTATTTCATGATGCTGCCGTTTTCTAACGTTGTAATATTTATTTACATTTTTTGGTTCGTGTTTTTAATCTTTCATTTTGTCGTTAACAATTATTCATTCTTTCACAGTCATTACACCTGTAGTGTAAGGGTGTCATTGATTTTCCAGTATTATAAATTCATAACATTAAATATCAGTATTCTATTCTATTCTAGAAAGGTATACAATTATACAACATTTTCCTAAATAATCTAAGGATATTCTTGCAAGTTATTACTTGGTTTACATTTTTTTCCCTACACAATCTCTTGCTTTAGCTTTGTATAATAATAGTTAATATTTTATTGAAGTCCGACTTTTATCATAATTACTAACTGGTTCATACACCATTCATTCTTTTTCATGTAAGTGCATAGTTTCTATAGAACGTGTATATTAAGTCGGAACGAAGGATAACATTTCCTCGTTTCAGTTTCTCTATGAAAAGCGGCAGTGGTATTGTGGGACGTCCTTAAGAAGGTATTTGACACATGATTTCTTGAGTTTTATAGCTTTTACCTATAAAAATTTATTTTCGTTTTTTTTCTATTTATGATTTTTCTGAAGCCTAAGATGGAGTGTAACTTTAACTAAAATTATAAATAAAGCAATCTTTTGTGAAGAAGCTGCATAATTATTACTTTTATAATATACAGCATATCGTAACGTTAATATAACTTTACGAGGGCTGTCTGAAAAATTCATGGCCCAACCTGGAATGTATGATTTTTTTCTCATAAATATTGAGTTTGAACCTTTTTTTGAGTAAACAACATGTAACATACGAGCTTATTTTGGGTGTTGCGGATTTTTGAGGAAGTGAGAAGTGTTAAACGTCACGGAGAATTTTTGTGCCGTGATCAAATATTTTGTTAAAAATAAGATGACACCGTAAAAAAAAATCCAACAGGACATGGAAGCAACATCAAGAAAGGTTGTTCCGCTATATTCAGCAGTGAAAGAGTGGTGTGCTGAATTTAAGCGCGTTAGACTATCACGTGAAGGTAATCACTGGCCAACATATATTTGCTATTGGAGAAAAGTCAAATGATTCGGAGTAATTTGTTGGCGCTGTTTTCAAAAATGCAATCAGAATTTGTCCATAATTTCTAGATTTTGAGTTATTGTAATATTTTAATATTGTATCAGCACTATGTGAAATACCCTGCAATCAACTCAGTACAATATATTTATGCTGTGAAATTAAGTTTACTTGAACAGTTTAATTGGTAAAAGGCATACATTTTTGATAACTGCAAACATTGATTGTATTGTATTGGTGTGAAATTCCAAATATATTGTCCATATATACTATTTTTTCTCGAGATAATTGTAGCGAATTGCACCACTTTTGCTTTATTCCCACGCTCACATGCTCCGCCCGGAATCACGAATCCCTCACGTACTCAGTTTGCTAGAACATTCTAGAAGTCCCTCAACTGACCATAACGAGTCGGAGTCAGACGCCTCTCTCTCAGTTGCTCTTACTCACCCAACTGGTCACTTCGTCTCGCTCCGCGCACAGTCAAAACAAAATCAGATCTTCTTCCTTGCATTATACCCGCGATATAATCAAATTATGCAAAACTTTGTTTTTTAAATATTTTAAACTCTAGTTATGTAAACATAAATTATTTTATATTTTTTAGAAAATCATTTGAAATACTGGCTGCCTCTAGTTCAAGTAAAGTCTGAAAGTATAAAAATCACCCAAACAGTTTCTGCTACATTTCTGGAAAATATATTACAGTTT
>NW_013665802.1:363447-364420 GCF_000517525.1 Limulus polyphemus | reverse complement strand
CCATGATATGGCATGAGCCCAAAGATCTTCTAACTGACTGTTATTTTTGCATGACTAATATTTCTGGATATTCAGGAAAACTAAACAATGCATTAAATGTTCAGATATTGCATCTGCAATGAAACCAGTACCTCATTGGGATGGTCTTCCAAGTGTCACATCCACCAGCAAATTGGGAAACAGAAGAGTTATCCTGCCAAGAAGACAATGAATCATCTTCATCTAGTAATTCTATTCCTGTGACACCTCAACAATGAAGTGTCTCATCTTATCATACAAGAAGAGCTAAATTATCTGATTCGTGACTTGTCTCTATCAAAGCAGCGTGGATAACTTCTTGGCTCTCATTTGCAGCAATGGAACTTATTAACTCTATGAGCAAGAATTTCAATTTACCGAAGTCGCCATCAAAGTCTTGCTTCTTACTACAGCATGCAAGATACTTTATGTTTCTGTACAAATGGAAGAATTGGATACTGAACATCATCCTCAAGAATGGAGACTTTTTATCAACTCATCTGAAATTAGTCTGAAAGCTGTACTTTTGCGCAATGGGAACACTAAGCCATCGATTACTGTTGCTCATGTTGTGAATGAAGGAAACTTATCAAAGCATGCAAATTATCACTCTTAAATGCAGTTTTCATTGAATAAATAAAGTAGTTAATTTCACTTAAAGTAGATTACACTCATATCAACATCTACAACCCCTGTACCACCTCTTCACTTGGGTATACTCCACACCCCAGGACCAGGAAAGTTAAACGATACAGAAGCCTGGCCAGGCAAACACACCCTCTCTTGAATGATTAGTGTAGTATATAACCTTGACGTAAAGTAATAATTCGAGCAAATCCAGGTCTACTTACGTCCTGTTTACACAAATGTGACTAAATGCTACAAATCCAAATGAAAATTCTGAAAAGAAAACTGACGGTAGCTGTGTAATATATTTCCTAATTCTAGTTATAAA
>NW_013665802.1:351676-362590 GCF_000517525.1 Limulus polyphemus | reverse complement strand
TATAAAAATCACCCAAACAGTTTCTGCTACATTTCTGGAAAATATATTACAGTTTCATGATGGAAAAACGTCACACACAAGGTAAAGGTAGTTTTTACTACCTTGTACTACCACTATTTTTGGTGTAAAATTAGTGACCAAGAAAAACACTGGGCTCTACATTTATCTTGTAGAAGTTTCACATCTGTCTTGACACAGTGGCTGAATAAGAAGAGAAGCAAGTATGTCATTTGCAGTTTCCATGATATGGCATGAGCCCAAAGATCTTCTAACTGACTGTTATTTTTGCATGACTAATCCAGGTCTACTTACATCCTGTTTACACAAATGTGACTAAATGCTACAAACCCAAATGAAAATTCTGAAAAGAAAACTGACGGTAGCTGTGTAATATATTTCCTAATTCTAGTTATAAAAATGTAAAAATTGCAGAACTGCAAGAAGGTTATGGAATAACGTTCTTGATCAAAAAACTTTTAAATGCAGCTCCTGGTTGTCAAGGTTTTATATATGTGTGGGCAGGATTTTTTACAGTGGGTGTCTGTGACTTGTTCGCGATAAATTTCAACAATAAACAAACAGCTCACTGTCCACTTGTTTTAAAATAATATATTAAAACAAGTCAAACGTATATATGCAAAAGTTTGTTACACTGTTTGTTATCACAGTTGTATCCAGAGCTTTAAATAATTGTCTCTTTTCGTTAATATTCCACATAGGTTTTTTTCACTTACTTCAGAACACAATTGACGAGACCAATTATTTGTTCTATACTCTGTTATTACAATACAATCTGTGATAATTTCACTTTAGAAATCGTCACTATGCCATCTTTATGGCTAAACTCACAAGTACTTCATCTAGATCTATCTAACTATATATCTCACTGAACTAAGTTACTTGAACTACATTTTTGGACGCATATTTATAAATAGCCAGAGTGACGCCTAAAAGTTTCCATGCACTACAAGATATTATGATGCAATAATACTCGAGAAAACTTAGAAGGTTCTAGTAACATGGTGCAATAATACAAGTTCCAATTCACAAAAATTGAACTACATACACATGATTCGCATAGTAACATAAACAAATCTGCGATAAACAATCACTTGTTAAAATAACTAAACTTAACACTCTGCTATACTTAAATTAAAACAGTCATTTATACCTAACACTGGTGTTTGGTTACTTCAGTCTAAAGCTTTAAAAGAAGGTGTTCTTTGTCATTTGAAACTTAAAGGGGAAAAAATCACACTTTGAGGATGGTCAAATGCTTGAATCAGTTAAATATTAAGGATAAAAGTTCAGTATCTTACAAAACTATTTGGTAGGGGCAAGAAAGTTCTTGCTGAAATACTACACTTTTAAACAATCATGTTTGTTATTTTTACATGCGATAAAGTAAAGTTTATAAAGTCACGTGAATGAGAGGTTGAGTCAGAGAAAAGTTAGAAAAATGTAAAGTTAATCATTGTGGGAGTGAATGGCTTAATGGTTGATATGTTAGGCAGTTAGAGTGAGATTAATAGTTTGAAAGAGACAAGGAGAATAATTTGTCTTGTCAAATGGTGTTCTCAACTAATTGAACAGCCTGTGTAGACTTTGACAAAAGGCAGACGATTATTGGAAGTACGAAAAGCAAGTGATTATTGGAAGTTCAGGATACAACTGTGGTAACTCACGCAACAGAGTAAGTGAATTATACACGGATACTATTGTGATAAAAATAAAGTTTTGTTGTTTTTATTGTCGAATTTATTGCCAACAAGTCACAGACACCTACTGTAGAAGAATCCTTAGCCCAACACACCCATATATTTACATTACTATATATACTACTAAAAAGTAGTTTCTGATAGTATTGAAAATACTGTAGTCTATATATATATATATATATATATATATACGAAATGTGTGTTTGTTTGCACCCTAACTCCTCTGAGCCTATTGGACCAATCTCAACCCAAATTTGTATGTAAACACTTCGAGGAATGTCGTAATTGGGGGGGGGGGGGTCAAAACTGAACTTAACCCTGTTGATTAATTACTCCCAGTCTATTGAGTCAATCTCAAACAATCTTGGCAGGTTGGTGTTTTTTACAATGTTGAATATTCTAAAGGGATTCAAGTTACTTAAAGTTGCTGGATTGTTTCTCAAACAACCATGCTTTTCTTATGGTCAGTAAGATGTAGGGTGGGATAACCTCAAAATCTTTATTTGTTGGTAGATGGAAAGCAAACTTCAAATGTTGTTTAAAAAGAAACTTTGTTGTAATTTTAAAATTTAGAGATAAAGTTTATTTTCAAATTATTACTCTGAAATATATGATTGCTGTTAAACGTACATTGTTTTAATTAAGTTTAAACATTCCCCGTCAACTGACGGGTATTTCAACTTCTTGTTTATAAAATTAAAAAATAAATTACATTATTATCATAGTTAACAAAGCAAGGAAACAATATTAAACAACTATATAGTTCTTCCTTCTCGATTTATTCATAAAAATATAATCTGAGTTTTTTATTCATAGATGATTTACATATTTTCTACATTATCAAACAAATTAACGAGTGAATTAAAAGTTAACGGGTCATTTTCTCTTTCTAAAATGAAACCTTTAAGATTTGAAGAAACTTCCATGCTTTTTACTTTCTTTTAACAAAGTTAGTTTTTATCAAAAGACTAACGATCCTATAAATACGTGGAAAAGGGTGCAGGAGACTTCTCGCAAGATATTTTTTATCATGCCTCAACTAAGTCTGTGTTTTGAAACCTTACAGAAATGGCTAGTGCTGTGCAATTTGGTTCTTTCAAAGGATAAAATATTCAATCAACTTACTATATACACGTATAATCAAAAGTCACTCTATAGGAACTGGAAGTACATGCTAAGTAAGAGAAAAACACATACACTCACACTACACCATAGAAAAAACACAAAATTGGTTAAATTTCTTTATTTCTTTTCAAGAAACATTTGTACAAGCAATGACTTAGCTATACAAAATGCTGTACACTTTATACAACCTGCATATCATCCAAAATTACCAGACCAGAGACTACAAAGGATTCAACCTCTTCAACAATCAACTACTCTTGCTATGCAACTGACTTAAATGTAGCTCTTATCATTACACAAGAAAATAAAGTTAATATCTTTTCAATGTAGGCTTTTAATTGAAAAATGTATCAAATAATAATTTTTTTACACTAAATTTTATCGGCACCAAGTTAAGTTTGAAAACCAAGATACCAAGTTCCTTACAGATTAAGCCTTCATTATTAACCATTTAAGTTGAGGGTTCAAGATCATATCCTGCTACTAGACCAACGTTTAATTCTATCTCCACAAGGCAGATACCACTAAGAAATTATAAAATAGTTGATCAGATTGCTTGGTTAAAAATTTTTAAAACTGCTAAAAAATCAAAAAGATTCATTTTATATCTGAAAGTATAACAATAAAGTCTCTGAACTTTTCAAATGACGAATTGTAAACATAGGAAGTTTACAGTATAAACTGTATAACTTGTACAGTGGATAACATTCCAAAGCCTAATCATCATCATTTCTTATTTAATCATGTTTTTCATTAAGATGAATTGAATTTCAAGTATATCTATTTTAAAATAAAGCCCAGAAAAATATGAAGAACCTTAGCACTTTTTAGTAACATTTCCTAATTACATTGCAGCTATTCTTTTTAAAGTGGAACTATATGCAATTATATAATAAACAAAAAATTAGTACAGAAATGAGAGACCTTGACTAAGCCCATTTTTATTTCTACAAGCTAAGGAATAACCATGTGCATTTACTGTGTCAAACAATTTATCATAAACATCAAAGTATTCTCATAAAAAAAGTGAAAAAGAAATTTGTAGCCAGTTAGTTTCTTAAAAAATTATCATTTATGATGTAGTTTTGTAAAGAAATAATTCCTGGTCTATAAAAATATTCATAGGATAGTTGAATATTTTTAATAATGAGGTAGGTTTAAAGAGAAAAGAAAGAAATCCATAGAGTACTTTTTTTTTCTGAATAACTATTTTACTATATTTAAGATTTAGTAATTATCTGCATTTTACATCAAATGTTGGTTGCATTAACATATTATTTCAAGATATCAAATTAATAATTATACATAAAAATTTTAGTTCATACTTTCAAAACTCTCCTGAAAAAAAAAAAGAAACAGAGAAACAATGTTCCATAATGGCATGCTTAGATTTAATTGTTGTAGTCAAATTAACAGACACAAAATATCAATTAAAGAAAAAAAAAATAATAAAAAATATTCCAGCCACCAGAAAAACTTTAACATGTTTTTGTTAATTATTCAGAACAAAATATGCACGAGTACAAACTATGTTTAGAAATGTGTTAATTTTTGTTATTACTAGAGACAAAATATTATTTTATGTATTTACAAAAAATACTGAAAACTAACTGAAAAACCAAAAGCTATATATGTATACACTTTAAACTGTGGACATCTTACAAAGAGTCCTCGCAACCTTACACCATTAGCATATTAGAAATCTAAACTACTATAAAACTTCCAATAACAAAGCAAGTAAACAATGTGACTGTGAAAATACTTGTGCAAATAGATTCTAGTTCATAGCCAGAAACACAAAAACTTAAATCAAATTAATTGCCAGATATTTGCAAAGCAAGTTGTTTTGGCAAATAACTACATACTATTATACAAATAAAATAAGAAATTTCACATTTTTACTTTCTGTTTGGCACAAACTTGTGTCACCTGAAAATGCTGTGTATTTAAACACAAAGTAGTTATAGTTTTATAATTCAAGAAGAAATTTGACCAACAAGACTGTTGGTTCAGTTTAGGTTTTAATTTTTTGATAAGAAGACTTTCTTGAATTCAGAGATAATTATCAAATTTGTCATCCTGTCAAGAAATTGAAACCTAAGGTAAGTGAACTTGGCTAGCTTGCCCATAGACTTGCATGGATTATAAGCTAGTATGTACCCATAATACAAATTTACCTGACTTGGAAGATGTGCAGGTAAGTCTACAGACCTACTTTATAATTGTAAACATCTGATTCAGCAAGGTGAAAATTACATCTACTGTTAACTAATAGTGCTAGAACCACAGAAACAGATAAGCATCAAAGAAGAAATATTACTGACAACCAAGTCTATATTTTTTTTTCCTGAAAACACAGGACCTACAAAAATCACATCTTTTTTCAATATCATTATTCTGTGCTTCATAACAACTTTCATATACTTAATTTGAACTGAAAGGGTGAAGGAAGACAATTTTTAAACCATGTTATATTTAAATTAATATTCTAGATCGACAATTTATACAGTACCTCACAAAGTAAGTACAGGTTAGACATTACATCTAACAACAAACTTCCAGCAAATAGTAAATAATGAAATGGAAGACAATATTGTCTTTATTTAGTTTTCATTTACTCTGTCCTTATTCTTAAAACAATTTTTGATACATCAGTAATATGTTTATCAGTCAAAGAAAAATCTACACACAAATATTATATTTAATACATAAGTAATATCTTCCAAGGATACAAATGAGACAACTTGAAAGTATTATATTCACAAGTAAATAGAACTTATTTTGAATATATTTCATGATACTCTTAGCACCTATTTCAAAAGAATGGGAGGAATACAAATGTTTACTTCTAAACACAAAATACATGTTTTACAAAACATTGAGCACACCTGTCTTATTCAAATGGCTATCACCAATAAATACTATGACTATGGCTTAACTGACACCTTGTGGAGAAAAGTATTCTAAGCAAACATAGTTATTCCAAAACTCTTGGATGTTTTTAAGAATTTATGATATTTTGTATGCTTGCTGCTTGCAAATTATTTTCAAGTCTAGGGTTATGTCAACATTTTTCTAGAAAAAAAAAGATTTCAAAAATAAATCATTTATTAATAACAGCCAAAAATAAAAGACATTTACAAGAAACAAGAGCTTTGAATACAGTTTCAGATAGTGTATAAATCCCATTCCTTAGTTTTTATTAGGTCACACATCAAAATCTCTCTCTTTTTTTTTTTACAATCTTATAGCTAGAAGAGGCAAAACTGTCTTCTTGGACCTAAATTTGATGACACTCAAATATCTATAATACCTACACTATTCATAATGACAAGTATTTTTCAATTCTTTACATACTATTCTATTTTTTTATACATTTAATGTTCTATGAAATGTTAAACAGGTTCTTAGATTACTACATAATTGTAATTTTTGATGTATGCAAGATTTCTTATTATAGACTTTTACTGACTTGTGCAGAAAAAACAACAACCTGAAAATGGTACAGATAATGAAATTTATTAGAAACTGACAAATTAATGACTACTTATCCTATGCAACATTTTCTACAAAAGTTTATAATTTGGACTTTATTTTGAGTAGGAAAGTATATATATCATTAATAAAAAAAGAGTTGTTACACTAGAAATAACTTAATTTTCATACTTGAAGTAATACGTTTTTTAAAATTGGAAAAAATTATATCACTTTCAATTAATAAATGTAATAGTAAAATTTAAGGATGTTAGTCAAACATATCCAATACAGTATAGCAGTATGACCACATGATCTGAAATGTAAAAACATCTGAAAAAAAAATACAGCTGCACTGGTATACTAAAAACACTTCATATGGTGTGTTGTTTTTATAACATGCAATAAAATGTAAACATTTTTGATATATAATATATACAGAATATAACTGACAATTTTTTGTTTTTAAATCAGAGGGAGAAATCGTTTTTGCCATAATAGAACTAAAATTAAAGTTCAATGCATACTGAATTAAGTTGAATAACAAAATTTAGTTTGAATCTGTATACTGTAATGATTTGTTGATTAAAAACATGGAAATAAACAACAAACAGCTTTGGCTTTTGTTTTCAGATTAGGACACAAGACAAAAAACATTGATTGACAAGTATTAGAACTAAATGAAAACATCACTGTACCATGAAGTATGATATGGCTCACTCTTACAAATTCATAAACTTTTTTCTTATCTATGTTTAATTTCACTTGTACTATTTTTAAGTTTCAGCAAAATAGATTTTACTCAACAAACTGTCCACTAGCTGACATTCTAACAACAAGTAGTTTCTGTGGTTACTGTAACTCCACATTGCCAAACTCGGGAATAATTAGTATTGTGAATCCACTTGGTATTGTATCAGGCAGGTGAAACACACTCAGAGGTAAGGTTTAACCTTCTTTCTCTTCATATAAGGAAAAGTCTGGTGTTCTGACACACTCATTACTAATCTGTGCTATCTACATGCTCTATTATTAATATACATAAAGCCATAGTCTCTAAAACATATACAAGTAGGGAAAAATAAGAACAGGAACCTCTAATTTTTTTGCACAGGCTGACATCACTGAAGACTTGTTCAGTACTCCTCCTCTTCACACATCTCCATAGAGATAGGAACCTGATGAATGGATCTGTAGAGGAGATGAACAACAGCTTCATAAGTTGCCATCATAATAGCAGTGTTGGGAATTTGTCTCACCAATTGGGTAGCCAGGCCTCGATACAATCCTCGACAACCCTCCTCCTTGAAGACTAATGATAGTGTCTGGAAGAAGGACCTATATTTGTCTCCTTCCTGGCGAAGCCGTGTTCTCACCACCTCTGTGAAAAGACAGTGATAATATTTAGTGTTGAAAAATACATATTGTCATATATACTCTAATATCAAGTAGTTTTATAGAATGTATTTTACAATTTAGTCAAGTATTTTTTGGTAATGAATTAATTTTTAAACTAATCATATTAGTTGTGTGCCATACATACATATTCTAAATATTCATAAAAGTAAAATCAAATTAAATAATATCTGATTTATACATCATGAAAAATACTTTTCTGTTTCTGGACATACGGGCATAATTTCCTGCTACATGTTTTTTTTCCTGACTTAAAAGATTTTCTCGCCACAAAGGTAAAGTTCTCTGACAGTATTTTACAATTAGAAACTTGTGTATTGTGTTTCTAGAAGAACTTTAACTTGTATACACCTTCTACTAATTAATCCCTTGCTAGTTTCAATCTCTTGTCACATTTCAGTTTTACGTGTGAATGTATGAAGCTAAGATATCAACATATACACGTATAAACAAACTGGTATATCAGATTACCAGTTGATAGGGGGTATTTATTTGTTTGTTTTAAGTTAAGCACAAAGCTACACAATGAGCTATCTGTGCTCTGCCCATAATGGATATCGAAACCCAGTTTCTAGCATTGTAAGTCCACAAACATACTGCTGTGCCACTGGGGGGCTGATAGGGATAATACAGGCAATATTTGGGACCACAAAATTTTCAATGCCCAAAAATCGAAAAATCATGTTATGAAAACATTAGACCAAGAATAAAAAAATAAGTAAAAGAAAAACAAAAAGAAAAAATATTTTCTCAGATTTTCTTCTCTATATCAGGTCTTTTGGTATTTTGTCTTACCCAAAACCCATCTGAGTAGATGCATGTAAATATAAAATATTTAAAAGTATGTATTAGTTTTTTTCTATAATTATCAATTAGTTTTCAATTAAAAGTATCTTTTTTTCTTCTTTGCTTTGAGCACTCCCTACAACCCCCAGCACAAACTCTTTGAAGAGAAAAAAAAGTATCTTTTCAAAATCACTCATTTTCTAGCATCTGAAAGTTTCCCTCTAGAAATAGTATTGATCAAGTCAGTGTAATTCATTTCTTGAAATCATACTTTATTTCCTGTTCTTGAGGAAAATCTATTTAAATGTAATTATAAATAAAATTGTATCAATAATGAATGTTAGTTTTATGGCCAGTAAAACTTAATTTTTTGGAATAAGATTTAAAAGTTACTGCTGACTTTATGACCTCTGACCTGCAATCTTTTGATTATCTTCTGTAATTACTATTATTTTGTATTGTCTGATGAGCACCGATTCAGATTATTTTGCACAATATATATATATATATATATATATACACACAAAACAAGTTTAATGAAGATAAAACAAAGTTGCTGGTCATGTATCATAAACATCAAAATAACAAGAAAATCACATAAATAAAAAGTTGCAAAAAAAAAAAGGGAGCAGAAAATTGGCTTTGAAAATGAACTAAAACCAATGAATACTTCAGAGTTAATAACATTATTTGAAAGTTCTATTAAATAAGGTTGTCTACTTTAATCCAAGGCTTGCTTATGATTATGCAAGCAAAAGTTCAAACAGGGTGATTGTGTCAAGGTACAGTACTTTGTAGAGTCATGGAAATGTCAAGACCAGAGTATCAAAGTACTGTATGTAATTTTTCATTACTTACACTGATAACATAAGACTATATCAAGTCCCATTCAGGGTCAGGCAATGTAAAAAATCTTTAACTGCGAATATATGTAAGAATTATATGTTGTTGCTGCACATGAAAATACATTTGTACAGTGCTGATGGATGAGCAGGAAGTAACCTTGACACATACACTGTATTACATACAAAATACTGTGGTTTTGTTACATAACTTTCATTACAGTCTTGTCGTTTATGCATAGAGATATTTTTTAATATATATAACTTTCAAAAAATCTATTGTGCATGCAATATAACGAAATAATATTTTCATTTCTTGTGAAAAAAAATTGTAGACTTAGACTTTTTAAGGAAAAATTACAACCATTTCTTTGGGAAAAACTAGTATTTTCTCATATATAACATTTTCACAGTGACTCTGTGGAAGCAGTTATTTTTTCTTTCTCAGTGTATATCTAGTTAATCTGGAATACAACATTTACAAAGTATTTATAAGTAATGCTGTAGACTAATTACATTTATGTTACAGATACATTCTTTCTTGTATATAATAATGACTCAAATACATGTAATGTTACTATGGGATATAAACTTGTGATTAAACAGTAACAAACACATTTGAAATGTTTTAACGGACTTCCACTGGTTTGGAGTTTGTTTAAGGATGATGTTTCAAATTTGTTTGAAAGGTCTTTGTAATTATAGCTCTGTATTCATGTCAAAAGTGAAGTACTAACTTATAACTTTATAAAAACAAAACTCAATATATACAATAATAGTACAGTGCCAGAGCTAGCTTTCTGAACTTGTTTAACCAAAATATATTAGTACATGTATTACCTACTTCTCCAGATACTGTAACAGTGTGTGGTTTAATGACACATGCTTGCTTTCATTAAGTTTTACTTCAGACAGAATAATCAGAGTTACTTAAAATCAAAATAATCTAAACATAGCAGGTAATATAACAGATAAATTCTGAAGGTGACATACATACATACACACACATATATTGAGATATGTTACACAAATTCAAGTGACAACATTAATTTTGATTACCAAGTATTTCTTTTAAGAATCCACTTTATAGTTAAGACAATTTATCAAATGTGTTCAAGGAAAATGGGTGCATTAACATGGTTATGACACTCTTGATGTAACTCAATCTGCATATATGGTTTCCCTGATGTTGTAACATGACGGATGTCCTTAAGCAATGCTTGCATAATGTAAATCATTTGCTTCTTGTGTACTAAGTTAGTTGTTTGTCTGTAACTGATAATTAGTGTAACTCACCTGTTGCATGAAATATAATCTGTGGAATGTTACAAGGGATGCTGTTACACAATAATTATATAACATAAATCAGTTGTTGTAAATAGCCCACTGACAAACTGAGTTTCAAGTAATATGCAATTAGGTGTGTATATATATATATATATATATATATATATATATATATATGTCGTGTAGTATAAACTAACTAACTAACTACTACTTCTATAAGTTATACGTATATTAACTTACTACCTTACTTCGTTACTACGTACGTT
>NW_013665802.1:334997-351371 GCF_000517525.1 Limulus polyphemus | reverse complement strand
TGTCACAACCCCTTTAGTTGCCTACAGATAGCACCTTTGCCACAATCCTACATTAAAAAATTTTCAAGAAATTGTAATAATTAACTGTCTAATGCTTTATTAAACTTTTAAATAGCAAAATGGATGGAGGTATAACAACACAATGAACTACTAAATTATAAAATTCTATTATGTCGGCTAAAATATGAAGAAGGAGAATTGTAACTTAACACTTTTAACATGAGCTATTCAATTATTTTAGTGAGCCTGGTTGTATACGTGTTAGTTGATGCCATAGTTCTATTTCCACATCTTTATCTTGTGTTGCACTAGTAAGAAAAAGCTTGATTTCAAAGGTATTAAAATGTAATGCTGTATGAAATTTATTTATTTTATTCTTATTAGGTAAAATTTGATAAAATAAACAGCATTACTATTTTTTTCTGTAAGTTTTACAGAAAAATAAAATATTTTCCAAAAGGGTTGCAATCTCAATTCACACCTTCTGTAACACCAAATGCACATTTTGAGAAACCCTGCTCTAAATAAATGGTAACAAGCTCTTTTCTCACATGTACAACTGTTTTTCAATAAATCTTAAATTTCTTGGACTAAGAGAACTTTCCAGAACACCACAAAAAGTTTTTGAACAGAGTGATGAAGATATTCAACAATCAATTCAGAAAAAAATAGGAACCATGTTAAAAGTCAAACAAAGCAGACAAAGTAATATATTATCTACTAAAACATAGTGTGAATAAACTAAAATAAATAGGGTTTGAAATGAGACGAGACCGCTTCTACAGAAAAATATGTCATAATAGATCAATAAATGGTAAAATTTTATCTTAACAGTAAAATTAAAAATCAACAAGCACTTGTACTTTATGGTGAGTTTCAATAATTCAGTATGCATGTACAGTTCATTACTTTATAAATGGCATTACTCCAGTTGAAAATAAATTCTTATAATTTTCAGTTATTTCTTAATGGATTACTTTCACACCTCTTTCAAAATTCCAGTTTCACAATGTATTGATCTGAAGCTAAAAACTGTGTGATGTCACTAAGGCAAGATTCTGAATTCTCTAGATACAGGGATTTTTTTTGAATTCGAGCTTTAGCTCCCCTTTCCCTTCAGGTATAGTGTAACTGATTTTTTGAAATTCTGTAGCCACTTTATAGTGGTTTATCAATTGATACAATCATTGTGTTAAGTATCAAGTGTTGACAAAATGACAAATGCACTGGGACTTGAAATACCATATTTTCAAGGATTATTACCATATGCTCTCTTCTCTATTTTCTACCTCCTGTGAAATAGCCAATCTCAACACATGGGTTCAGTCCACACTAAGACTGTCACCTAGTACTCAACTGAATTCACCAGGTGCTAAATTTCATATTAATTGATGAAACTAGTTTAAAGACACATGTTTTAAGGGTTCTAGAGTATAAAGTAAAGAGTGATTAGAATAGTTTATAAAGATCTTTCTTCAATAATATTCATTACAAAAAATTCTAATACTTACATAGCATCTTATAGCTATATACTCAGTTTTAATATCAAATTCAAAGAGCTAAAACTTCATACCATCTATGTTTAAAGTTGCATATTTTTAGGAAGAAACAAATGCATTTTTCCTAATAAAATTAACCCTTTTCTGCAACTATAATTTAAGCAAAACATAAGGCATCACCATTCTAAGCATAATATAATTATTAATACTAATAGTCACAAGCATAAATGTTCTTCATGTTCTTATCTTAAACTGTTAAATGCTAAACTATTTGGACTAGACACCTTACTGCTATTTTATTTATTACATACACTTCAAATCAATAGTGCCTTAATTCCGCTCAAATAGTTTAATATTTGAGCAATATTTTCATTCTCAATTAAAATGATGTTTATTTAATCTATACTACGGAAGCCCTGCCTGGTCTACAGCAGTCAGTTGTACTATATCAATAATCATTAATGACGTCATTATGGAGTTGGCCTTCAAATTTCCACGCGTAATGATAACCCGTTAACTACCGCGTGACTAAACGAAAAGATAAAAAATATATACATATATACCAGTTTTCATCACACTTAATCTTCTGCCGCATCCAAATCATAACCAACAAATATTTCTAGTCTCTTTTGAAACTTACAAACCTAGAAATGTGTCTGACATACCAACGCCCAATCAAACAACGCATTTTATCCAGTGTAACGATATAATTAATAAAACTCCGTTTGCTGCAATGTTTCTTTTTGCGCCGTACAATATTAAATTCTTCAAATATCTAAATAGCCTTTTTTACTATGGATTCGATTCAGAAAATAAAAAGTAAAACTTAGTCTGCTCTTGTGTGAACATTTTCATACTTGATTTTCAAATTCGAGATTATAATCATAAAACAGCTTACAATGCGCGAAATTATAGTTCATGAAATACCCGCACTGCGGGGTTCCAAGACCCCTCCCCATGATTTACAGAGCCCCAATTAATCTCCCCGATTACTTCTATAGCTACAACAGGGGATGGATGGTTCATATCCGAAAAAAACCCCATTAGAACACTTGCCCGTTGTATTTCAGCACGTGTGCCAAGTTTTGATTTCGCTATCTTGTAAGTGGGGGTATGAACAGAGTTTCAAAATTAGTATCAAGAGATCCTGAGAGAAGCCGGGAGCAAAAAATTCGATGCCGGATTCGAGTTCAGCAAACCTACTCTTAAGCCCCAATCACGGCAGGGTTACCTTCCGGGTATGTTTAAGCCTGCCCTTGTACCCCAAATAAACAGAGGTAGGGGCTGTGCTACATGAAAACGCATTTACAGTAAAAAAATTGCATCAACTCGTCTTAGGTTAAAACAAAGTGAAAAATACAACTTGCATTACGTTAGAATGTGTAAGTACAAAATGTCTTTATTAATATATAAATTTATTAAAAATAGCAGAATGAGTTGATATTTCAAACTTGCCACAATACAATGCAACGGTATCATGAGGTGCTGGTTTAAAAAAGAATGTTTGTCCCACCTTCACCCTTCCTCCATTTTTTTAAAAATATGCACATGTCTACTAACCATAGATATTCCCACATAATTTGACTAAGTTTTATATAACAGTTAACAGTGTGGCCACATACCTCTATAAAATAAAATGTGAAAAATGGGAAGGTTACTTTGATCAAAACGTCGCCTTCCCAGTCAGACACGTGCATTTTTACCTTTCAAGTTACATTTCGATAAGACTTGGGGTGAGGGGGATTCCATTAACAATGTAAATGGACACGGTAACATATCTACCCCCTTCTAAAATTAAGACGCAAAAACTGAGATAGAACGGTATAATACCTTACCAACATAATCTTTTAGATACGATATTATTATATGAATAAAAACCCTTCCTATACCAACGCAGTGGTTGTATGTTGACAATGTAGAAGGATATATTTCATTATATAATATTGATCGTTTCGTAATTAATATAAAAAACAACAACAGAGAATGATATACTACGTCACCAACATAATGTGTGGGAAATGTTGTATTACTAATGTTTACAAAAAATCCTTTCTAAAACAACATGTGGATTGTTATATGTTGAGTAAAGTACTGACTTATTCTTGTTCTTTCTATATCTGGCGCGAGAGTAGTACAAGCAATGTCAAGAGCAGTGACGTATAGCAGCAACATGTACACGAGGGCGAGTGAACTAGATACACAAGATAAGACTACGTTCGTACCTAACGAAAGGAAACATTTTATATTCCGATTGGTTTACTTAAATAACTAATTACGTAATAATTTTACCCATCTTGAACAATATTCTTTGCTCACTACTGAAAGCTACGATATACACCATTTTGCACTTTTACAAAATATATCAAATTTGTTGGGGGGGCGAACCTCTCCTCACTACATCTAGTAAAGAATTTTTACACGTTTAAGAACCAAATTCAACTAATTTATTTCGGATGACTCACGTGTACCTTTTTAGTCAGCCAAAGTGGGTAAAAATAACGTGGTCTATAATGTGAGAAATTTGTTGCTTTATTTATTTACTTATTTTTCTTACTGAACCATAAACCGTAAACCTTGTATTTAGCTCCTGGTGACCTAATAAAGCAAGGTAAAGTTGAGCTTCAAAATGAGAACTCCAACCTAACCATTTTTTTAGTTTCTAAGACACGCCAGTAGCAATGTTTAAAGTATGGAATAGTTCATTCTAGCAATATCACATTCACACAAAACATTATGAATTCGTAAGTTTTAACGTGTAAAACGTCAACTCTTAGCTGGCAGTGTATGGCATTAAATCGTTACTATATGTGTGTGTGTGTGTGTGTGTGTACTATTATATCACAAAAAGAATGGTAATAAGAAGAGTGTATAATAGCATGTCAACTATTCCTTGTATGTTATATTCCACTAATAAATACTGTTATACACTATCTTACTGGAAACCCTTTTTGTGACGTGATTTACATTAC
Organism: Limulus polyphemus; assembly: GCF_000517525.1. Classification (NCBI taxonomy): domain Eukaryota; kingdom Metazoa; phylum Arthropoda; class Merostomata; order Xiphosura; family Limulidae; genus Limulus; species Limulus polyphemus. Next base: position 346,903 of record NW_013665802.1, on the reverse strand, counting down.
TGTCAGTCTTAATGTGATACATTATCACACATATTAATGTTCAGTATATATTCCCACCTTAACTGACTTAGCAGAAAGAGTAGAACATTTTGACTTGAAATATGCTACGAGTAAAAAATAACTCATTTGTCTGCAACATCTTAAATGATGTGATTAATACTTCTGTTTTTTACCTGACAAAGTTTTCTCTACATCTATCACATCACTACTTATAAAAAATTACCAACAGTCAGGTGATTTAAACATGACCTTTGAAGAATGTCTTTATTAGGCTTCACTATTTACACACAAAAGTGCATCTAAAAATTATAACACTGAAAAATCATATGCTTTTTAAAACAATGTAAAAATAAACTCCGATTAAATACAGTTTGACAACTGTCATAAAATCCCTAATTACATCTTCAGCAAACACAGATTTAAGTATTGTCATATATACACACTCCACATCATTATTCACAAAACGTGTAACATACAAGTGGATTTTTTTCTCAATTCTTAATTTATATGAATAATAAAACTGTTTTTAAGCATAATTACATTACACTAACTTTAAAAAGTTTGTCAAGTGATAGAATTTATTTCTCTGCTCTCTTTTCTTCACAATTCAAATCTGGAAACCAAACATTCCATCCACTTCCTTTCACTCACATATTGAAAAAATGAAAATCAACTGATCATTAACTAATATTCAAAATCTTTGTCATACAGTTCAATTCACATCTGAGTGATTCTACAACAAACTAAAAAAATCTGGCATGCACACAAAAAAAAGGGCATGATTCCAAGCAGGGTAAGGTCCCCAGCAAAGAGCTGGAATGTATGATCAGGACACTTAATGTAACAGTGCACTCTATTGATACTTACCAGGCCACAGTAACATTAGAAAAATGACTGTTAAAAAGTACTGAGACCTCTGATGATAGGCTTACATCATGAGTATTTTTAAGTGATTTGCAGCCAACAAAATCTTCACTTTGAATTTATTAAGCAGCCAACAGAAGGAATACATCACATCAAAAAAGTTAATTTTTGAATAGACTTCTCTTCAATACACCACTTGTTCTGAAGATGTTATCATAGAAGAAGAATATTCCACAAAAAATGATAAAAATAACAGTTGGGTTCATTTGTAAATGCATAACAATAATTTATGTTAGTATTTAAAAAAAATGTTACACCAGACTCAGTATACAAAACTGTTTTCAATCAAATCAATTGTGCTATACACACAACTTCTGATGGCTTAACAAAAATATACAATGTACTTGAAAATACTGTATCAACACTGGTGGTGAGGGAGAGTATTCACTACTGTGGTAACTCTTTGTCAAAAGTAGATTCAGTCAGATCCTAAACCTCACCATAATAAATTCAGGGTTATATTGTTCTACATTTGTAACTAGTGAGCCACTAGCTGAATTCAGTGAATAAATGGTGCTCTTAAAATATACACTATTTTAAACTTTGTTGTACATTTAATTTAAAAAACAAGTATAAAAACCAGCTCCTTTAATTTTTCTTGAAGGATTATAGTAGTAGTAGATTTTTAATGTTAAACTTCAGTTCTTTAGGTTAACTTACTCTCCTAATATTTCACAGATGCATGTTTCCTTTGTTTGATTTACTTTATGCATACACAACAGGTTTCAACTTTACAGGTTGATAATGCTATACTACATGTTTTAGACAGATCTACAGGTATTTATGCATCTTTCACTAATGTTGATTCTACATAAAGTGTAATGGAAGTTTCCACTAATCTATTCAAAGCAATACTTTGGGCTGACAATTACAACAGTATGATAATAAAAAAATTACCACAATGACACAAATACAATGACAGACAAACTATTTCACTCATACAGCATCCAAACAGAAATGTCAGGGAGTCAGGGCATTCTCCACTCATATAATACAATAATTTTGAAGATTACAATCATATACACAACATCGAAAATTACATTTTTTTTCAAACAACACTTTTCATTACATATCTGCATATTTGCTGCTAATAAGTTTGACAAACATAGACACTGATAGTTAGAAATTAAGAACAACCTGAAACAATTTAAGAAATGGAATACAATGGAAAAGTCTACAAAAAAAAATCTTAATTAGTTTAAACTCTAAAGTTACAAAAATGAAATTTTAGATATGTCATAAAATCACATGTAACAATTAGAAAAATTCACCTATTCTATATTATGACAAATGTCATTGAACTGCCATGATTCTTATCAATTTTAAGACATGAAATGCTAGTTACCTAGACATAAACAGTAACATACATCTTACAATCAAGGCTTCAATAATGAACTGTTCTGTGTGTTGTAGTCATTATTGACATTAGCAATAAAAGATTATTTAGTGCTTTCAATCAGAAGGTAGTAGTAGTAAGATGTAATCTGTTCAATGGTGAAAATGCTAAGCAAAAAGTTGAACAATCCAAAACCTAATTTTATTTTTCAGAGTGACATTTAAAGCAAGTATGGAGTTAAAACAAGACCCTTTTAAAATATGACAACAATGTAAATAAGACAAATATATCCAGTATAAATAAATATTCACACATAATTTATTTTAATTCATTTTTTTAACCATAAAAAAGATTATTTTGCTGATAGTTCTTTAAATATAAAAATTTAACATAGTTTATTATTATTTCTTTCCAATTATTTCCTTAAAAATTACTTAAATCCACACTAAAGAAAATTCTGGTGAAATTTTTGCTATTCATATCTACAGCTTAAAAATGGAAAAGACTGACTTCATTAGTATTTTTTTAATAAACTCTATTGGCAAGATATATGTACATATAACAGCCTTGTGATGTGTTTAAAGTTATAAAGTATTTAATTTTACTTAGACATTACAAACTGTATACACAACCATTAATAATACTATTATTATGTATACATATGTATATATAGTTTTTTAACACATGATACATGTTCAAAACAATTTATTTGCCCATATTTAGTGAAACAAAAACAGGAGAAGAAACTCACCATGTGGGTATGCTATTGATGATGCACAACTTTTAGAAACTGCTCCTGCAAACATGTATTCAAGGAAGTCCCTACTAGATTTAGCATTTGGATCATAACAATTTCTCCTTCTCCTCAAAGAACTTTCTCTTAGCTTTGCTTTGATAAACTCATAAATCACAAAATGAATAATAGTTTCTGAGATACCAAAATAAGAAGCACTGAGTCCTTTGTAAAATCCTCGTATACCCTTAGATCTGTAAATCCCATGAATACAGTTTCTTGCTGAAGTACTTCCAAATGTTCTGAAAAATAAAAATACATATAGTTTTATTATAGTTCAGAGTACTTTATATTTTGCAAAAAAAAACAACAACAAAAGAATATATTTCTATTTCTAAAAGTCTCTTACGAAGTATGAAGATTTTTTATCTAACAGACTTGAAAGTTAACAAATCTTGTTTTCATTATTCTATATAAATATATACTGTAATATACTAGTTATCTATTTACAAAATACAAGTGATATATTTTAAGAAATAGACATCTTTGTGTATATTATACACTGAGAAGTTTTCTATCTAAACTATATAAATCAACCTTCTTTGTTCATAATGTAACATTACATAATCACAAAACATTTCACCAGGTCCAGATAAATTTCATAAAACCTAAACATTTTACAACAAAGTACCATAAACAGTGTGCAAATGGTTGATAAGAGCTTTTAATCATTATACCTTTGATCTAATTGTAGCCTAGTCTTCACAACCCAGACAGGGTTAGTTACAGAACAGGACATGAACCCTGTAAAGAAAAAGTTATTTGTTCTGAAAATATAAGCAAGCAGTTCTACTACATGTAAACCAACTAACAAACAGGTGGATTTCTTACACATAAGTGCGTGTGCATGTGCATTGTATAAAAACTAGTTTAAACCACAAAAAAAAAAAGTGAAATAACTTTTTTTTTCTCATAACTTCTCACACAAAATAAAAAGGTTTCCTTTTTCTTCTGATATAATTTGATATGCTGGTAAGCCATGTTTTTCTGTTATATCTGAAGGTCAAAAAATATTGTTAATTATAAACAACTTTCTTTTCTCTTTTCAACATACCTTTCTAATTATTTAGTATACTGTAATTTGCCAGTTTATTACTACAATGTATTTTCAGAGTCAAAGTAAAATCATGGCTCAGTTTACTGAAAGTATATATACCTTTATTAGTTTCATTTTTATGCAATCTTGACACTTGGTTTTTTTTTTCTCATATTTTACTTATGAAACATTTAAAAATCTAGCATTTTCATTTTATGAGATAGTTTAACCCTAGATCTCAGATCAGAGTAATAACAGCCATTTTTAAGCAAACCATTTTGAAAATGACACTCATTAAAAATTTATAATAACTACAGTTAAATAAACCGAAGAGTAGTCAGTTGGGTTTTTGTAGTACATGGTTAATTTGGCTATCAATAACCACTTAATACTTCCACAAATGAAATACAGATACCACACTTTTTATTTTAGTTAGAACTCATTGTTCTCAGAACAATAAAAGAGCAGTGAGAACTTTTTAACTCACAAAATTATGGATTATTTTCACTGTTACATTATTCCTTTGTTGTTCACAAAAGTGAAAAAAACCAGTGTAATTTTTTAAAATATTGGTGCAATTAACCTTTGAGACCATCTGAAACTCTAAACGTTAACGCTGAGCTAAACATTACACTAGGTGTTATTAGAATCTTGATATACATAGTTACATATAAGTGGTATATTTACAAGTAAGGGGAAAATGTGTTTTATTCTACTCATTTAAAAGTAATAACAAAGTAATGTAATTTAAACTATTTTAATGTTCATACTAAATTCAGTTGGAAGGAAACAAAAACTTCATCCACAACACAAATTTTAAACAAAATAAAATACTTCTTTCTTTTTAACACAACGTAAATTTTAGACTTAAGCTTTAATGGAGCAATAAATTAGATCCTTATAAATTGGATCATTCTCAAATTACTAACAAATTAACAAGTACACAGTCTTCAGCCTTTCATTTAAAATAACACAGTTTTCCAACTAAGAAAACTTACCAGCACTAGCTGCAGATACAATATGGACCCACGGTGTATCTGGTGTGAGGTGTGCATTACAAAAACCCTTTGTTTGAGAATATGTGCAAAAATATATAGCCCTAGAATAGACATACACATTCATATCTTTGAAATCATAAATAGATGATTCAAGTAAAATTGCTAAAATATAGTGTAAGTTAGAAATTACATTCAAATTCATTTCTCACAATTGTTTATAAAATTAGTGATTTAAATAAACAAACTTCAATGATAGAGTTTTCAAAGTGTAAATAATGTTCAAAATTCAACCTGATTTTTCATTAAATGTTCTATCTTCTAAAAGTAAAGGAGAAGCTTCACTAACTTTACTGTGTCATAAATGACTTACACGAAACAACCACCAATTAAGAATTTAAGTTGTTATCCAACTGGCCTTATGACCTCTGATATTGAGTGAAGGGCTTAATCTGCAAATTGCTTTAACAAACAGCTTGAGGTAAAAGTGTTAACACCAGACCATCTCCCCTTAATAAAGTGGCTAATAGAAAAGATATAGAGGCACTAATGACAGTTGTTATAGCTATAATTTTACTCAAACCAGTATAAAGAGTACATATAAAAAATGATATGGGTAAAGTTGCCACACAGAGAAGTAAAACTGTTAATTTTGGAGGTTCTATAGGAACTTGTTATCTGTTACAAGTTTCAAACTATAAATGCATACTTTTACTTCAGGACAAAACAACAAAAGTGGAAACTATGCCCCCTATAGGAACCAGAAAGGAATAAACTGTGCACTTTTTACATAAGAACACAAAAAAAATTATCGAAGGCTTTTCTGCTTATCAAAATCTTCCTCTGTCATACAAACAAACTAAAAAAAACTTAAATAAAATCCAATATTTCAAATACATGTAGCTAACCAACAAAATTGTAAAAAAAAGTAAAACTTACAACATATTATTAGGCAAACCACTCCACAGTTTATAGTTCTTAAATGAAAAAAATATTTTAATGAATTCTAATGTAGAGCAAAAGGGACTTGTGAGTTTAAAATGCCACTAATGCACTGTTGTTGTTATCATTTTTCTTATAGAAACATGTTTGGGAGCAGTTAAAAGGAAATTTTTAAAACCTCACTACAATATCCTCATCAATGTATATACATTAAAAAACAGCCTCTCAGAAGATACATAATTTTATCTATAGCATAACAGGCAGAAAATGATAAAAACTGGTAAAAATTCACATAAAAAATTATACCTACATATATGTACAAAACAATTTTTCACTTTATGCAGAACTTCTGTAAATAACAAATATCCTTGACATCAACAAAATATTTAAGTAATTCATTTACATAAAATATTTTAACTGCAAATAATGCAAGAACAGAAATATAGTAACTTACCGAGAAGGGGCAACACCGACAAGGTTTGGACCTAAACCCTTAAAGAGTGCCCTGGCACCTTCATTTTCTACTATGTGTCTGTGAAAGAAATAACACATATATATAAATACCTTCACTTAATAAACAAGTGCTATGTATGAACCTGCTCTGCATATCTATTTAAAAAAAAAGGTTATTAAGGCCATAAAACTAAAATTGTAAATCTATAGGTTTCATTAAATCAACATTTTATATAAACATGATATTAAATGTCTAGAACTACATGGTTGAATTATAACTTAATATTATCCTTTGCTGAATGACAAAATGTATAGATATGTTACAGTACAATAAAAGGTAAGCAAACAACAATTTATAAGCATAAGGAAGAATTTTGTTGCTGGTGGATAACACTACATGTTTTTACAGGGCATTGGTCTGTCTTCTTCGGGTATGGTTAGTACCAAGCAATACAAGGTTTTCATATCATTACAAAGACAAAAAAACATAGGGAATAAATGCGACAGAAATGGTGTCAGCAGGTGAAAGGATATAAGTAAAGGTTGAGTATGGTCAAATGTATGAATGGTGAATAAACCTTGCCAAATATGGCTGATGTTGCTAGGGCCATTATCACGGTTTAGTGAAATTGTGTGCTTTAATGATTTTTATAGTTTCTAAACAGTCTCTTCTTTTTAGTTTTGGGTTAGTGTAGGAGAAGAATTTCATCCCAAAGTATTTTGTGTCCTCTTTCATATTGATATCTTAAGGTGAATATCTGGAATTCACTCCTACCCATGTGACCTTGGTGTTCTTTACATCTTATTTCTAAGGAATGTGATGTTTGTTTTATGGATTTCTTTCTACATTCACATGGAATACTACATCTGCCTTGTTTTTGTTCCTTTAGTAGGGATTATTTCGGGTTAGATAGTAAGGTGTCAATTTTATGTGAAGGTTTGAGCATTAATGCAAAAACTGTATTCAAACCTTCACATAAAATCAACACCCATGTGAATGTAGAAAGAAATCCAGACTTAACCTTTACCTATATCCTTTCACCTGCTGACACCATTTCTGGCACATTTATTCCCTATGTCTTTTTTTGTCTTTGTAACGATATATAAACCTTGTATTGCTTAGTACTAATCATATCTGAAGAAGACAGACCAATGTCCTGTCAAAACATGTAATATGTTCCACCATCAATAAAATCCTTCCTTATGCTTATAAATTGTTGTTTGCCTACCTATTATTATATTAACATAATTTATTTCCTTACTCAAATATACAGAACTTGTTTTCTGATTTACATTTGTATGTGATGTAAAGATCTTTTTTTACTCTTGTTTATTTATAAACTCAGTACAAAATGTCCATAAATTGATTATAATGACATTTCATGTTTTTATTTTACCGTATACATGGTATTAAGACTAATTTGTACTTATAACTGCAACACTTATTTACAGACAGTGTCTACATAAAATACTAAAATTTACAAGTGCTTTTACATTTCATTTGTGATCCAAATGATCCATATATACCTCTTTCTTTCTCAGATATACTGTTTAATTTTTTCACTAATTAAAACTACTTTATCTATATCTCTATTCTCTGTTGAATACAACCACTAATAAATTTAATTTCACAGTGTATGTGCATGTGTATAAATAGTAAAAAAAAACTTACTTGAGACAACGCCAAATGCCAATTGTCTGTTGTCTAGTTGTTGAAGTTGTGGAATTGAGAACTGGAGAGAAAGAACTTTCTGCTGGGGTAGAGTTACAACTTGTTGAAGTACTGTAAGTGTATATATGACACTGATGATTTGTATTGTTTATTGAGGGGTTGCAAGGAGCTGACGGCACATACACATAACTAAAGTTTGCAACAGATGACTGAAGTCGTGTTTTAACTACCTCTAATGGACATGTTGCAATAGCACCTGCTGTTCCACCAATTCTAGACCAAATATAATTAATAATCAGAACACATTCTTTAAACAAGAAATTCTAAAAATTAAATGCACCTGATGAGACATTAATGTAACAATTAGTTAGTTGAAAGCCTTTTAATTCATGTAGGTCACTAACTAGTTTCCTAAAACAAAAATTATCTAGTACATTGAAGCATAAACTTATTTTGAAACAATCCAGAAATAAGTTCTCTGTTACTTTCGGAGAGTTGCTTTCATGTGGAATGTTCTAACTTATCTATTATTATTAATTTTAATTTATTACTGTACTTTTACTATAAATATTATTTCGCACTGTTAGATTAGTGTATGAATTTAAGTCTAACCAAAATCCCAAGCTAGCCAAACTTTGTGAAATACTATTGGATTTATGGCCCAAAACATTGTTAATAGTAAGGGTACTCAACTGATTAGACAATGCATTATTGGTATACTTGGAAAGTTGTACTCATTGTCAAGTTGACTTAAGTAGGTAGCTTGATTTAAGCAGACATTCATGGTAATTCTGTATTAATTTTTTTTTATTAAGTAATTGATTTATCTACTTAGATAAGAACATCTAATTATGTTAAACCACAAAATCAAAATAAAACTAATACATGTCATTACCTTATAACAGTCCTGAGGCTAAATGTGTATGTAATTTCCAAAGCTTGTAACTATCGCTGAAAACAATCACATTTACTTCCTCAACCCTACCATTCCAATGCAAAATCAATAGAGCTGTGTGATTATTGGAATTTGTGAATCAATTAATAGTTATGCTTATTGATCGATTAAGTTCAAAAAACAGCTTATTCACAGGAGACTTGGATAATTGAAATAACTGAAATAGTAATAATCGGAAAGGTTAATTATAATTAATTGATTACTTATGAGACATGACACTAACCAATTAAGCTGAATGAACTCAAATTAATTACAATAATAATGAGAAATCATAATGGCAGTGTTTTGATTATAGTGAACCCTGTTAGTCCGGACATCAACAATGTGGATGATTTTTCATGTTGACAAATCTTCACAATGGGAAATTTAATCAATAACACAGGCCTGTAAATCTAAACTTCATAAAAGTTGTTTTGATTTTAATAAAGAAATTTTCATAATTCAGGTACTCAGATTTCGAAAATATTATTCATTTTTTTACAAATCAGGAAGGAAAAAAAAAAACTCTTAATTAGATCAATTTATTATTTCAAAAATAATATTCATTTTTTTCTATCATGTAAGAATTTTTTTACAAATCGGGAAGAAAAAAAAACGTTTACTTACATAAAAAAATATTTCGTTTACCACAATAAAATTTTTTTTATTATTATGCTTGTTAAGTTTGGGTTCTAGAACGATCAATAAGACTTTCATGTCACAATTAGTCTAAAGAAATCTATAGCTAGTCAACATTTTAAGCATAACAAAATGTGACCCAATTTCAATAAAAATGATCCACTTATGTAAAAGTACATATGACATTTTGTGAAAAATCTGAACGTGATGGAGAAAAATGGATATTGTTTTCGAATTCAGCATACAGGAACTATTGAACATGCAAATATTTCAAGACAATAAAACCACTACAGGCCTGTGCAATTAATCTGTATATATGCATTCCAAATACAAACAGCTATTTCTTATAACAAACATGCATTTCCTACAAATATAATTTATACATGACTACACAAGTCACATAGGGGTCGATCAGTAGTAATGGGCATATAAACTGTAAAAAACATCAGTGTTCATCAGAGTGATTTATGCTACAGTCATATAAAGTCACATTGTTCCAAAACAAAGATGCATAGAAATATTATCATCATTCACACATGATGTTTCTTGGTACAAGAAAGTAATACATGTACTATGTACCTTGTATTCTATAAAGAAATTGGTTTGAACAAGATGATGATTTATATATACATTATATAGTAATATAATCTAAGGACAACTAGGGACCTGTTGGTCTATCTAGGCCATTTCGTTCACTAAACTTTAAAATGAAAATAAAACACTCAAAGCCAGCCCTTATTGTTCAAATATTTATTAAGCCCTCCCTTAAACTCCATTAAAACAACTGCATGCACCAGATCTGAAAGCAACCAATTCCAAAGGCCAACCACCCTATTAGAAAAATAAAGCTGATTTAGCTAAAGATGCCTCCTACCCTGCCAAAATTTATATATGTTTCTTAGTCTTACCAATTAAGTATGAAATATAATGAAATAATATGCCATTTTGGATATGCATTTTTTCATATTTATTGACAATGTAAAGTAATAAACTAACAAGTTTTTTGTACATAGAATAAATTTTTTTACCATTTACACGCCCATACTTACGAGTTTGCATTCTTATATTTATTGATCAATAACACTTGCTGTTAATATTATCCATTCTATTCAAAGTGACCAATTTGGCTATCTGGATGTCTCAATATTCCAAAACTATTTTGGTAAAAATATGTTCAGATTAATAAGATTTCACTGTACTTGCATTTTTGGAATAATCAAAACAAGTAATAACCATAAATACTCATTTTTATTAATTTATCATTATAATGACATTAATTGATTTAAAAGTTTACCTTACGTGAAACTAATTGATGTTCATATGTAACTAATTAATCCAGTTAATTGTCCAACTCTAAAAATCAGACTGCACAAAGAATGTTTGAGCTCACCTTCTTTGTAGTAATATATTACACCAAGCTGTATAATATAGAGATTAAACAGTCCCACATAAATATATTTAATAAGGCACTAACTTGCTGAAACTGAACAAGTAGAACTTACATTATTACAATAAATTAATAAAATGTCCTTTAAATTTTAAGACATTGTTTACATCCTGCTTAAATTTTTTGTCTGATTTGCTTATTTGCAATTTCAAAATCTCATACGTAATTTGACGTATTACACTAGCTTTAAAACATAGGTTTAACACTAAGTAGTTAAGTCTTAACAAGAAGAATAAGTGAAAGTTTAGAAACCCAGAAAGCCAATCTGGTAACTAAGAATGTTGTTTCCATTCTAAGCTTTTGCATTTAACATGCTACTCTTATGTCAGTATTTTCAATTACCACAATAATCAGTGAAAATTCTGATGCATAGGCAAAAGAACTAACTTTATTTCAAGTTCAAGATCAACGTGGTCTTTTTTTCTTATTGTTAAGCCTTGTAACTTTAGTCTTATGTTTGCCCAGTGATAATTTTAGTGGGAAAATAATCTGTTGCAACTACTAATTTAACATTTAGCTTACAATAGTACAAAACGCCCACAATACTAGTACTAGTAGTAATATGTCACTAAGAAACAAGTAACGTTTTTAGAATGACTCACCCGCCAGCAAAAAGATGTATTATCGTATCGTAACTGGACATAACGTAATTCATAAAACAATTGAATTTTCTGGAAAAAACAAATGTTGAATTACTACACATTGTTGAAAAAATAAATGGAGTACTGAATATCA
>NW_013665802.1:327140-333997 GCF_000517525.1 Limulus polyphemus | reverse complement strand
TAAATGGAGTACTGAATATCAATATATTTTCTAAATTCTAATTTCTATAAAGTATGCAGATATAAACTAAAGTCTCTAAAATCCATGATAAAGTATCACTGTCACGCTCACAGTACCAATAACGCTGTAACTTGTACATATAGTATTAACACTGACTATTCTTAATCATGATTAACTTCCCAAAGTTAATAGTATCAAAATAAAAATGAAACTTAAAACTGCGAGTTACAACTTACATTATAAATACAGTTTAGTTAGGGTTCAACTGTCTGACTCTGAGACTGAACTGTAAAGTTTATTTTCCATTAATTTTGTACATAGAGGAAAAAACGTTGGAACTACTACACTAGAAAAAAATGTAATATTAAACAAAAATTTACAAAAAACTAAAGTATCGATTTGTTCAAAATAAATATCAGATTTAATACGAATACCCGAAATTACAAACTACACGTCTTACGTCGTACGGTTAATTCACGTTGCCCCGTAGCATGCCGGGACGTAAACAGAACTCACGGTCGATCACACCAATTGCACGTGAACAGTTGGTTTTCATTGGCGTTGAATGTAGCCATGTGACTTTTTTCAATGAAAACATGATTAAGTTGTTACCAGCGCATATTCTAGATTTATAAACGTTAGTGTTAAGTTGTCTTTAATTAGAATGGTTCTTTTAATTTTTTTGGTGAAAATAAGGCTAAGTCCCGTCCACTTAACGATTACAAATTAGTTTATTTCCTCCTTAACCCATAGGCTACTATCACTTTTACATGGTTAGGCTTGGAGGACTAAGTTCAGAAATAACGTTTTCACTTTCAACAGATTTACTCACTAATGGTACTACGACTAACAACTAACAAACAAATAAACTAACTTTATTAGCCATAAACGTTTATGGCTAATAGATCAAGTAACTGAATGTACGCGGCAATTAATACTGATCCTAATACTTCACTGAAACTAAACACTTCATTGAATTAAATACATTCTACCAAGTGAAATTGACTCAATGTTTCACTAATTTTTATATTCATAACGTAGCCTTATTTCTAGGTACTTCGCAAAATTTCTCGTCCACTAATATTCAACCTTTTAGGAATTCTAGAACCACTTTTCTAAAGTTTCTTGAGCTTAAGAGCATGCTCCCTTTTGCTAATATGTAAATTAAAACATTTAAAATATATCTTACAACATTAGTTCCTTTCTAGAATGTGAAGTCCCTTGAAAAATCCTAATTCACAAATAAAAGACAACACCAAATTGTTCACTCACTAAGTCTTTCTAGTGGTTTTCTCTTCCGAGACCCATGTTATACAAAAGGGGTGTTCCCTTGTCGTTATTGGATGTTCTATCAGAGTTCTATTTAGGTAGGTGGTCGAGTGAAACCAATCGTGGTTGTATCCTTGTTGATCATCTGAAAGCAGTCTCAACAGGAACCTTGGGATCCTCAACATATTAAGTCTCTGCTGGCAAATTCTTCTCTGGAGCTACTCACTGACATACTTCCAAATAAAATTATGATGGATGACCTTTGGTTTGAATCGTCTATCCCTTTGGATTCCGCAAACCACATCATTGACTCTTTTCAGTAAACAAAAGACCCCTCCCAGCACCTGCTTAACTTTGGAGTTCATCCTTTTTTGAAGTGAGAATTGTGTAGCCATACCATGTTACCTTGGTGGAATCCCTTCTTATCAGCATTAATATCATAGTGACTTTTCATTTTATTGCTAGCAGATTTAAGTCTTTATCAAGTAAAGTCATGTATAACATTGATGGTGTTCCTTTATTTCTGTACATATTCTGTGTAAGACTCTTCACCAGATAAAAGTACAGAGTGTCCAATGGTTCTTTAAGTATCCTTCCAATCGTAGATGATAATGGCATGTTGCCTGTAGCTTCATTTATTGCTGTATGATAACTTATCACCAGTGGCATGCAGAGGTTCTATAATGCCCGGGGCCTTGTACCTAAGACCTTGGGGAAGGGCAGAAAGGGTTCTACTATTCGATTCGACTCTTTGTGTTGGATGCCCTCCCAATATGGATTTTCTGATGTTCATCCAAATGAATGGCACTTTTGTTAACAGTGTGTAGTTGTATCTCTCCACCATGTAATCAGAAGATGGATGAAGAGCTATTGTCCTGATCTTTCTGATTCTATCCCCGAGTTAAATTCCATTGGCACACCAAATTTTGAAACAAGTTCATTGATGAGTTTCCTTGTTAGAGTTTCTACTTCCTGGTTCTAAACAAAATATGCTTTCTCCATTTTGTGAAATAGTTTATCAAAAGCATTATGTATTTATTCCCACAGTTATCCTGTGGCAGCAAATCACTCAAACAGTGTTCCAACACAATACTGCTGTAGCTTCCATGATGTTTCTTTCACATCTTTTGAATCAGTTATCTACAGATCCATAGTACCTAGCCCAATAAAAGCATTCTCTTACTTGCTCAAAATGTTTTCCTAACGTCTAAGTGTCCATCCATTGGAAGATTTTGGAGATAATGGAGCTTCAGAATGTAAAGACTGTAAAAGTATTAACAGTAGTCATCGTTTCTGTCCACTTGCAACTTCTCATTTCTAATGTAACAAACCTGCTGTGCTACATACATTTTTGTCTTCGGGCTTTACTGATCAACTATCTGATATGAGGGTCTTTCTGCTTTTTTATAAATCCGTTGAATAATTGGTTTCAAACTTGTATCTTTTGCCTGAAGATCTTTCAGTTGAGCATTCAACCACACTAGTCCTTTTTGTAGATATCATATCTTGTATTATATTCTGCTGTATATTAGGTTGGTAGTTTCCATTGTCTTATGCTTTCCCCTTTTCACAGTGTTTACATCCTTCATCAACACATGATCTTCAGTATAATGTGCAAACATTTCCATGATTCCATTCAGTGCAATGCCCATTTTTAAAGTTGTATGCCTGGAAATTTTGAAGCCATTTTGTATCTGACCTTTTGTATTGTGAAATTTCATCAGCCATTTAAATGTTGTACGATATCTCCAAAGTGTAAACTTTTTTTCCATGTACTTAATGTTGGAAATGACTTAGGGTTTGAATAATACTTAGTAGCTCTTTTTGAGTTATACAATGCGATACAAAACGTCACGTCACTGGGCATCCTGGAGTAGCTTAGATGTTTCATAATTTGACGAGGAATCCATGACTGACCAGGGAAAGAAAAAGAGGTCAAAGTTCAAAGTGAGAGACTAAGTTGGGCTGGAACTTGACCTTAAATGCTGAAAGTCTGGATTTAAATGCAAAAACTGACTGAGTTTTAATCAGTCAAAAGCTCAGCCGAGTAGGTACTGTTAAGAAAAGTCATAACACTTGGTCACAACTGTGAATTAAGTACTGGTCAAGTGAATTCGTGATCTTCTAGATTCTCAAGGTTTTCATTCAACTAGCTAACTGTGGCTGTGCTGCCTTTATTGCCCCTGCAAGACAAAGGGAACATAAATGCCTAACTTTCTTACCCAAACACAGCCCTATTCTACTATTTGGTTGTCATGTTGATAGAGCTCTGTTCCAGTAGAAAAGAATGGGGGGTTTGAGACAGCCTGGATTTTACATAGTTGAGCTGACTCAGTTTAGAGATGGCTAATCTCACATTTGACCATTAACCTTTGGCAACACTGTCATTGTCTTTCCTTGGGGACTTTTTACCAATTACAATTCGTGCAACAGTTATGTCACAAATTACAAGTTTCAACATGTGATTGGTACTTTCTGTCTTCCCCTATTACGCTTACAACCACTAATTTAATGATTCAGACAGTAGTTTCTAATAACATAACGTTCAAAAATATTCAGTCAAATTGTTAGTTATTTAGAATATTTCCAATTTGCATGACTGAAACATTTCTGTCACAAACAAGTATAATGCTGGGTACAGCACGTGTATATATTTGTTATGACATCTAAACCATTACTTGTGAATTTTATGTACTACTGACAATTTCACCTACTCAGTAATATTTTAACTCCAAAAGTTAAAACGTCCTTGCACTATGCTTTTGTGAAACACCAGGTAAAGCTGTGTTCTTTAAAACTGAGGTAAAATTGTTTTACCTTTCTCTCGATCGCCTCCCCAGTGGCAAAACAGTAAGACTGAAGGTTTATATTGCTTAAAACCAGGTTTTGATAACAGTGGTGGGCAGATCACAGATAGCCCATTGTGTAGCTTTGTGCTTAATACAGTGGGGCATCCTCTGATACGGGGGATACGTTCTTCGAGCAAGCCATGTTGGGCAAATCCTTATGCGATTAATAGGGAAACTGAAACACAGCCACATTAAGTCTCCAATAAATGCTTATATATGATTTTTTTACACGTAAATGAAAAGCCCTCCATATACAGTATTGTATATAAACAAAAATATAAAATCATAAACATAATAACATTCACATGTGATATCCTGCACCTGTAAATGAAAATATGTCAAATGAAATAAATCAATACTGTGTTTTATTGTTACATTCACCTATGAATGATGAAGATGAAGACCGTTTGTTGATTAGAGGAAGGCTTGCGATGATAATGATGATAGATTTGGAGGCTGAGAGGTTAGTGTAAGGG
Source organism: Limulus polyphemus (assembly GCF_000517525.1). NCBI lineage: Eukaryota > Metazoa > Arthropoda > Merostomata > Xiphosura > Limulidae > Limulus > Limulus polyphemus. The sequence goes on along the minus strand of NW_013665802.1, from coordinate 329,403 downwards.
CGATAGATCATCGGAAAAATCGGCCTCAAACTCCAATGAAGCAGATGTAGAAGTCGATGGGAAGGGATCAGAAGGCGTTACATCAGCTGACTTGGGCTTCATAAAATCAGTAATTTTAGGCTGTTTGGCTTTCTTCCGCAAATCTTTCAAGATTTCTCTCTAGGGCGCTAGAACGTCATTAAATCCTCTTTTAAATTGAACGTTTTTCTCCATTATGGGATCCATGTCTATAGCCATTTCTGCGAGCTCATCTGCCTTGCATAGGAAATCAGACATAGCTTTTGCTGTGAGGATGGGTTCAGCAGGTTCTGTCTCTCCAGTATGTTCATCACTATCACTGTCACTGGAGGCTATTAGAGCAAGAGCTGAGATGTTAGTTTTCAACATAAGAATTCAGAGTAATTTACAACAATTAGCTTTTACTATAGGAAGTAGTAGAACTGAGTTCGCTAACTTAGTACAAGTACTTTACATAGCTGAAGATAGAAAATTAAGTTCATACTTTATGCCCTCGAGAAAATTAGAAAGACTGTTATATGAAATTGAAATGAGATTACACCACACTTACAGTTTGTGATCCCCAGACATAGCAATCAGATCTATATGTATTATACATGGACTGATGTAAAGACAGCTGCAATAAGGGATACCTTGAGAATGTTTAAATTATACAGAATTGTACCCTTACTGTTGGCACTGAACAACTCTCTAGCATTAACTATAGAGAGTGAAAACCCGTATATTGCTGTTTTAAGTGATCAGCACACATACTTAGAACTGACAGAAGAAGACATGTTAAGATGTATAGAGGGACCCATTTGAGTATGTGACACTAACTCAGGAATTTTTTCAGTACTCATAGTAACTTATAACCATGTCGTGTTCTCAGGAATTAAGAATAGGATAGCAGAATTATGTGAAAAGAGAGCAATTATCCCCAACCCATTTTATTTGTCTGGGACAAGAACCCCAGGAACATGATGGTTTGATCTAAGTAATAAATTAACTTTATCAGTAATATATCCTAAATCTGATGTGCATCAATTTACTTTGCACATGAACATGGAATAACCTTACCCTCCAGTTCTGGAAGTAAAACATTGAACTAATAAAGTCATTGATTCATCTATATATATTTTTATGTACATCGGTACAATGTATTAGCTTACCTAATTTAATTTATTGTATATTCTGAACGAAACAGTTAAAACATTTTACTTCTGATGAATGTTAATTAAAATAGTAAGTCATGTTAAAACAGTGGCGTAGCAAGGGTTCTCAGCACCTGGGGGCAAAGACACTTTTAGCGCCCCCCACCTCTGAAATGTTTTGATTATTTGTTTTGTGACTCATTACCCACTTAATGATAATAACATAAAGAATTAATTACCACCTTACACAGAACTAAAATAAAGTCATAATATAACATCTCACGATATCACAACTGTAAACCTAGAACTAATGAAGTATAGCCTTCTAGGTGTACTTACATAATTTGTAAACCATTTTGATATTTATATCATCCAGTATTGTTCAAAGTTACATAGCTAGAGTAATCTTTCAAGGATGCAGAATAAATTTCTGTTATATCCCTAGTTTTGAAGCTTATGTTTTATATGAGAAGCCAGTCACTTGTGGTGTACATGGATTATAAAACAGACTGATAAAATACTACTTAAGTTTACAAACAACAAATTTTATTAGTTTACAAAACTGTACATATACTTAACTAGATCGTGTACTGTAGCATTCTGATATTCATGGTTACATTATATGAACCTTTCGTGCTTTTGCTGCTGCAAATGCATCAATTAAACTATTAAAATTTAAGGTATTAAGTACGTCTTTTTCAATACTTAATATTGCCAAGTTACTAAGTCGTTCTTGAATCATTGAGGTTCTCAAGTATGTAAGAATTAATTTCAGCTTGTTGAAGGACTTTTCACAACTAGTAATAGAAATCCCAATTGTTAACAAAATCTGCAATGCAATTCTTAAATTTGGGAAAACATCTTCACCATATGAAATTATAAATATTAGCAAATAATTTGCAACCACTGGTTCAGGAAAATCGGTTTGTGTTCTTTTACTTATCAACATTCTACAGTCTTTAATTTCTCTGTACAATTCTGGTCCATCAATATCACCTAGATACCTTTTTGCTAAGTCAGAACATTTTTTTTGGCAGTTTTCCGTCTTCGAAATCTCCAGAAACAATATTTTACATATCTAGTAAAAATCCAAATCGTGAATCTAAATCCAG
>NW_013665802.1:320495-326140 GCF_000517525.1 Limulus polyphemus | reverse complement strand
AATGTAATTGAACTGCAGACAGAGATAGAGACTGACAATTGAGTCAAGCACGTGAGTATTTTGTTGTGAATTATAGCATTTGTTATAGCGTGACTGTGGAAATTAAGTGTATTGCAAAGTTGTATTCAGAAAGAATAAACCAGTTTTATTTAAGAAAGGACCTGTATCACTAAAGTTTCTTCGGAAATAATTTTTACGGAAAATTAACTAACGACCAGAGACGTAACAATAAGTTATTAACTAAATTCATTAAAACGTTATTTTTTCAAACAGACAAATTTATGCTTACACAATATTGGTAATTTAACCTAATACGTGAAATACTTAATGATATTGGTGGCTAGTTTTGGTCTGTTTGAAGACTGTAATGAAGTATTATTACTTTTTAAAGTCAAAATTTAATTATAGTTAAAAACTTTTGATTACTCATATTTTAAATACTTAACATTATATTTATGTTATTAAAAACAAATATTTATCATGTTTATCGAATAGTTTCCAGCAAAAATTTTACAACAATGAAATTTCTTTTATTATATAGAAACATAAGCTACTTTTCTCTAATAAACTACATTTCATCGTAGTTATCCATAAATGATATACGGAAGGTATTCGGAGTGGTACCTGTCCTTGACTTAATTTCGTCTGGTCCGCAACATGTCTCAGCTGTTGACACTTATTTCTTTCAAAATTTGATGACTAAAAGTCACCTTTTCATTTTTGTTTTTCAAATAAATTGTTTGTTTGTTTTGTAAATATCGTATTGTTTTACTTATGTAATTAACAGATATTTTATTTGAAATCTCATTCCTTGAAAATGTTTTTAAAATTTTACTGGCCCGTGATTACCAAAAGTCTGGGAACCACTGCTGTAAAGTACAGAATAGTGATAGAAATGTTACATTTTAATCTAGAGCACAAAAGAAATTAGTGTGTTTATAATTAAATGATATATAAAACTACAAGGTAGAATTTAATCATCAAAAAACATCTGCAAGTACTAACAAGTATTTTTACTTTAAATGTGTTATTGAATGTTTTAATATTTTTAGATAAACCAGTTACAACCTATGCTGATCAAACAGTGACAAGGAAAGAACACAAATTAACACATCTGCAAAAGTTTACAAATTACAGCATAGCTGTGATGGCCTATACTCAGAAGGGTAGTGGAGTAAAATCAGATCCAGTTTTCTGCAGAACATTTGAAGATGGTAACATCCCTTTAAGTTTTTCTTAGCTCACAAAAATTGAGAACTGTCTTTATACTTTACATGGAGCAGGGGGTTCCCAAACTGGGGGCCACAGCAAAGTGTCAGGGGGTCTGTAGCAAATGCACAAAATAGACATTACTGTGAAGATACTCAGTATCTTCAGATTAATTTTATGGGGGACCTCAGTCAGAATAAAGAACGTTCTAGGGATGTTTTTACTGAGAAAGTTTGGAAATGCATGCTGTAGAGCAGTGTTTCCCAAACGTCATCAACTTTTAGCTTTTACAGTAACTTAAAGATTTCTAACTATATTATAGAATAACAGCAAAACTATCAAACATGAGTTAATTAAGTGTCTTTTATTCATTTGTGATTGGACTTTTGATTATTTTTAGTTTCATATGTAAAAAAAAAGACTTCAACAATAGATTACAAATTATTTATTAGCACAGAAGTAATGTTTACACTCAGCTCTCTGTCACTTTTTAAAAAGCAGCTTTAGTTAAAAAAGGTTCAAGGCATTGTTTAAGTGCATAGTAGAATAGTAGTTTATGTACCCTTTATTAGTGGTAATTAAACATTTAGTTGTAAACACTATTTTCGTAAAGCAGAAATAATTCAACAGATTTCTTGGAATAGGTTTGTTCTGGATGAGCATTTGTATTGTAGCAAAAAGTTATAATAATCTAGTACATTAAAGAGAGGGAGAGAAGTAAAAGTAAGTATATGTAGGTTATACAAAATCAGCACCTACACTTTCCAATTTAATATGAAATGAAATTACCTCAGAAGATACTAGATAATTGGCTTTTATATTGTAGTACAACGACACGTTACTTACATTCCACCTCTTCAGTTAAAAAGTAAAATTTTGTTTCTATAATGCTACTTTTAGATGCAGTGACGTGCTCAAGGAAATTGAAAAACTTTCATTTCCTCCTGGAATGAGCATGCAAATAACAGGCTATCTGGTTTTGTTACAGGAATACTGAAATATGTAACTAACTTGCTGAGCTACTCTTTTTGGCAAGTCAAATAACAGCTACAGGAAGTCCTGCTAGCTAACTGGGATAATTAGTGCAAATCATAATATTTTGTATGCTAAAGAAATGTGGTTTATTGGCATATTTAAGGTCATTTTGGGCTGGAAAGCTCAGATTCTTTGTAACTTAAAATTGTGTACATGTTTTCAGCATTCCTGTAATTTACTCAACAGAAGCCAGGTGGGCTGTATTTTGTTTGTGTAACTTTCACTTTTACCAAAGGCATTAGAGCTCTCACACACCATTAGAAGTTTTGCTTTAAACAAACTTGGAGAGTAACTTAACTTTTAACTATCCTTTTGTGAAAGTTAATAAAGCCCTTGTTCTCATTTTCATTTATGTTCACAGAAGGTTTGACTGTGTTGAGGGAGGGAGAACCACAGAGCAACATGAGTAAATGTAGTGAAATCCTATAGTATGAGCTTGGTTTTCATTAAGGTCATTTACACTTTGTTTTTATAATGATTTCTTTTAACTTTTAGAGGTTATTTTTAGTTTTTTTATTTGTTTTATGTAGTGGCATAGCAAGGGTTCTTAGCACCTGGGGGCAAAGACACTTTGGTTCCCCCACCTCTGAAATGTTTTGATTATTTGTTTTGTGACTCATTACCCACTTAATGACAATAACAATGACAATAACATAAAGAATTAATTACCGCTTTACACAGGCCTAAAATAAAGTCACAATATAACATCTCACGATATCACAACTGTAAACCTGGAACTAATGAAGTATAGCCTACTAAGTGTACTTACATAATTTATAAACCATTTTGATATTTATGTCATCCAGTATTGTTCAAAGTCACATAGCTACAGTAATCTTTCAAGCATGCGGAATAAATTTCTGTTATATACCTAGTTTTGAAACTTATGTTTTACATGAGAAGCCAGTCACTTGTGGTGTACATGGATTATAAAACAGATTGATAAAATACTACTTAAGTTTACAAATAACAAATTTTATTAGTTTACAAAACTGTACATATACTTAACTAGATCTTGTACAAGTAGCATTCTGGTATTCATGGTTACATTATATGAACCTTTCGTGCTTTTGTGCTGCAAATGCATCAATTAAACTATCAAAATTTAAGGTATTAAGTATGTCTTTTTCAATTATTAATATTGCCAAGTTACTAAGTCGTTCTCGAGTCATTGAGGTTCTCAAATATATAAGAATTAATTTCAGCTTGCTGAATGACCTTTCACAACTTTCAATAGAAACCCCAGTTGTTAACAAAATCTGTAATGCAATTCTTAACTTTGGAAAAACATCTTCACCATATGAAATTTGTAAATCAGTTGCAACCTTTGGTTCAGGAAAATCGGTCTGTGCTCTTTTACTTATCAACACTCTACAGTCTTTAATTTCTCTGTACAATTTTGGTGCATCAATATCACCTGGATAGCTCTTTGCTAAGTCAGAACAGTTTTCTTGCAATTTTCCATCTTCGAAATATCCAGAAATAATATTTTTCACATCTAGTAGAAATTCAAACCGTGAATCTAAATCTTGTAAGCGAGAAAATCTTCCTGTTATTTCTGTAATCAAGCGATCAATAACATCCTTCATGATGCGATAAATTTCCTGTTCAGCTGTCAATCCAGCATCAGCTGCATTTTCACCTGGCATTCGTTTACGACGTATTTTTCTTCTTTCAATGGTCAATCCCCATGTTTCACATTGATTCTTGCCCACTTTAAGTGCTTCTTGACAGGAATTTTCACGTGATTCTATCAATTTCTCTTTCAAAGAATCAAGATCAGCAGCTGCTTCTCTAAAATTCATTTTTGGGTCCTGAAGACGTTTCTGCACTCGATTGATAGATGATAAAAGATTTCTCCAAAAATGCAAAAGTACAAGAAAATCAAATGTAAGCATACGTTGCAGAATATTATGAGCACCACATTTTGTTTCAGCCGTGTTGCCATTCTCACTTAATTGCTCTAACAGTCCCAGCAATTCATCCAGTTTTTCATGTTCAACTTTTACTGCCTTTTCTCTTGCATTCACGCTTGACAGAGATCTTAAGCTCCCGCTGTAGTTCGTGAATTGTTGATGAGCAAATAAATTATAAATGGCTTCAATTATACGAAACAAGATAATAACTGTTGTTTCCTGACTTGCAGTATGAAGACATGCTAAGTTCAAACTATGGTTGTCACAGTTTATAAACACTGCTTTTTGATTTTTGTGCAGAATTCTTTGTTGAACGCCTGACAGATGACCTGACATGACAACATCGTTATCATAACATTGTGAACAACAATCACTCAATAAAATTCCATCAGCTTCTAATTTTATGCTTATCGTTTTCTCAGTATTGGCAGCGTCTGTTTCCTTTATCTGTATAAAGTCAATAAATGACTCTTTGACTTCTACTTTTCTTGTCTTAAAGTCAATGCCAACAAACCGAATCACTTGGGCCCATTGCTCATAATGGGCTAAATCAGGTGTGGAATCAAATAGAATACCATAGTATTTGTTTCTAAGAATTGCTGACAAACAATAATTTCGCACATGTGAAGCCATGAGATTTATAAATTAATTTTGGATTTCAGGAGAAAGATAAGATGTTGATGTTTGCTTGTTTTTAACATGCTCTAAATGCTCTCTCATTACTGGATCATAATTTGCTAATATCTGCAAAAGTGAGAGGAAATGTCCAGGGTTTTCGTTTGAGGTTATGTCCTCAGTATGACCACGAAATTCAAGATTCTGAGAAGCTAAATATTGTGTACAATCCAGCAACCGTCGCAGTATATCTCTCCATTTATTTTTTCTTGTTGAATTTGCCTTTGCAGCTCTTCATCAATGCCACTTTGAAGACGAATTCGGCGCTCAGTTTCTTTCCAAGCAGCAAATGACTCACGATGACTGTCACTATTTTCATGGGCATTTAACTTTTCAATTTTTTTCCACTTAGAGAATCCGCCCTGTGTTTTGAAAGCAGACCAACTATCGGATGTCATACAATATGAAAAAAGAAGACAACAAAAGCAGTATGCTGCTTTATGTAGAGGTGAATACACCAACCAGGAACGATTGACCTCTTGTCCATTCAGAAGGCATCGTTTGAACCAAAATGCAGTCCTAGAACGCCAATCTTTGGCATCAAATGGGTCTTCTTTATGTTGAAATTCATGTGCTCCAACTTTAACAATCTCTGTGCGATGTGCATGCATTACAACTGCTGAGCCTGTTGTATCAAACTCCATAAATCCAATATCCCTGTGTGTTAAAATATTTATTAGGTCAGCCTCTTTTACCGTAGCAACACTATTCTGTGGATTTGTTTCTGACAAAGTGGAATCCTCTTGTTGATTATTATTGTAGCTTTCAACAGGACAGAGAACAGTTTCTTCATTGTTTTCTTTTTCAAAT
>NW_013665802.1:318428-320303 GCF_000517525.1 Limulus polyphemus | reverse complement strand
AACATGCAAATTGTCAAATGAAAGGAAGCATTCTACTTTCCAAAGTTCCTAACCACAAATTATATTTAAATTATACATCTATAGTTGCAACTCAGGACTAGTTAGGCATATCTGGACCTGGTTTCACTTTAACTACCTTTATTTAGACCACCCATACTCATGCTAATTGATGTGACACAACAGTACGAAAATCAATGCAGATGAGTGTTTTTGCTGGTAAATCATGCTTATGAGCACCATATAAATTACTGGCAGTTGCTAAATCACATTTAAAACTCGATAGGTTTAACTACGAACACTACAGGAGACAAATCAAAAATTCCTCGAATGAATATTACACACACTGTGGAGAAGGGTGTAATCATAACATAATATAAGCCTAGAGGCTCAAATGCTATATTTAATATTAAAGGTTTTGATAGAATGAGAAAACTTAAATATAGGCTAACTAATTAGTGGTGCTAGATTACAGTTCCTAGATAAGTCGCTAGTACATCTAGATCTTAGACCTGTTAATTCCATCTTTTTAGTCTTTGGTTTGGATCTAGATGTAATAATCATGACAGAAATTTAGCTTTATACATCTAAACTAGACCTTAGATTTGGGTGCATAGATTGAAAGCACCTTGTATTGAACCTACCCAGATCTAGATATAACCCTGCCTCATCAATTCCAGATTTAGATTTATTAGGCCTAACTTTTAGAACAAATGTTACATCTAGATCTATTAACTTAGTCATTAGATCTGTCCCAGTGCAATGCCTAATTTAATAGTTAGGATGGGTCTGAGTATACCTATAATATAGGCTACAATCTGTATGGTGATGGACCTAGGATCTAGAAATAAAGTTAAAATTGCAATTAGACCTAAAGTCTAGTATATTAGTTGGTGTAAGACATGATTTACAATCAGCCAATACAATTACAAACCACTACATTAGGCCTATAATGTTTACTAGATCTAGATCTAGGCCTTGCCTGTTGCATATGTTTGTTTCTGTTTGTTTGTTTTTTAATTATGCACAAAGCTACACAAGGGCTATCTGTGCTCTGCCCACCACGGGTATCGAAACTCGGTTTCTAGTGTTGTAAGCCCGCAGACATACTGCTGTGCCACTGGGGGCCCTGTTGCATATATTGCCAATATTACACACCAGTTAATATTGTTACGTCTCCGTTTGTTAATTAATTTTTCTGTAAATTCGTTCCGACGAAACTTTAGCGACACAAGTCCTTTCTTAAATAAAACTGGTTTATTCTTTCTGAATACAATGTAACAAACGCTATAATTCTCACGTGCTCGACAATACTCAGTTCAATTACTCACTACTACACATTGTCCCATCACGTTGTGACCATCTTATATATACCAGGCTACCCCCAATCTAGTAAATGCTAAGGCATTCACGAAGGAACAGGATATTTCTAGAAAACGTGGCGTGACACTGGTCACGTGACCTCGCTGACGCAACACTGCCCCCTCCTTAGTATTGTTCGTCCCGAACAATAGCCACTTACAATAAAATTAAATGTACAGAATTACAATCACAAGATTACAATTCAACAAAGTCTCTTAATTTTACGGGACGTATCTTCTTCCGTACTGGTCTCCGTCTCGTTGGCTTCTGCTTTACGTGGGGTTCATCATCAGGAAATGTCCTATCGTCAGTAACAGTCACATTAGTGGTAGTAACTTCATCAAGAGCTTCACCGTTTCTCTTCTCAAAATTAAGTAGAGTTTCTTCTTCAACGTTGGCTTTTTCAGGTGACACTTCTTCAGCAGCGTCATTTGTTCTGTTGTTCACTTCGTCCCAACTGAAATGTCCTGGATCGTGATAACGCCAAAGCCTGCTGGCATGCACCACTTTTGGCTT
>NW_013665802.1:290075-317440 GCF_000517525.1 Limulus polyphemus | reverse complement strand
AACAGGACTGAATATGTCTGCATTAGGGTTTAGCTGCGGGGTCTGGAAGGGTCTTGTCATTGTCTGGGGCTGATTAAGTCGATGGCTAATGTATCCTCCTTGTGTAAAATACAATAAATCATCCTTTAATGTATCTAATTCGCTTTTAAATTTACTAATGTTTTCCATTTGTACTTCTTGCCATTGTTGTTGGCTTTCCTGTAGTTGCTGCTGACTTTCTTCCTGTTTCCTTTCTTGTTCCATTTGCCACTGCTGTAATCTTTCTTCTTGTTTCTTTTCTTTTTTTTCCAACAACTGCTGTAATCTCTTTTGTTTATTTTGCTGTTCGAGCTGCCATTGTTGTATATTTTCTTGTAACTGCTGTTGTCTTTCCTCTTGTTTCTTTTCTTTTTCCTCCAACCACTGCTGTAATTTCTCTTCTCGTTCTTCTTGTTTCTTTTCTTTTTCCTCCAACACCTGCTGTAATTTCTCTTCTCGTTCTTCTTGTTTCTTTTCTTTTTCCTCCAACAACTGCTGTAATCTCTCTTCTCGTTTAATTTCTCGTTCTTCTTGTTTCTTTTCTTTTCCTCTAACAACTGTTGTAATTTCTTTTCTCGTTTTTCTTGTTTCTTTTGCTGTTCTTGTATTGCTGTCATTAAGTCTGCTAAGCTGTAGTTTGATTTTCCGCTTCTCGTTTCCATTTTTTATCCCACTTCTGACACCAATTTGTTATGTCTCCGTTTGTTAATTAATTTTTCCGTAAATTCGTTCCGACGAAACTTTAGCGACACAAGTCCTTTCTTAAATAAAACTGGTTTATTCTTTCCGAATACAACTTTACGATACACTCAACTTCAACAGTCGCTCTGTAACAAACGCTATAATTCTCACGTGCTCGACAATACTCAGTTCAATTACTCACTACTACACATTGTCCCATCACGTTGTGACCATCTTATATATACCAGACTACCCCCCAATCTAGTAAATGCTAGGGCATTCACGAAGGAACTGGATATTTCTAAAAAACGTGGTGTGACACTAGTCACGTGACCTCGCTGACGCAACAATATGTTACATCAATCTCGTATTTTCTTTTTGTTGAACATACACTTGCTTGTATGTTGTACTCTAGGACTTGTATTTGATCTACAGATGAATGATGGAATAGTGTAATTTACTTGTGTATTTCAGTGGGCGGCTTTTAAAAGTAAAAACTGCAAGCGTAATACACACAAATAGTGTAACACTCTGTCGTATTTACTTAACGTAGGGTAGTTGCGCTATATCCTAGGGGAGGGCATAATTATTAATTAATAGGCATTATAGGCCACAGGAAATTTTGCGCCCCTTTACACCTGCGCCCGGGGGCGACTGCCCCTTCTTGCTACGCCACTGTGTTAAAAATCTATAGCCTGTGTTCTTAAAATCTCTTGTGAAACAGTTATTCAATTATTAAAATTAATATAAAAAAGCCAGCCTTACCTACATTTCAATTATAGCCCGTTATTATCTATTTGTACATTTTTATGTTGATCTGTTTTCTGGACTTTCCAAGACATATCGAGAAATAAATGATTTGTTTTTGTACACTAGGTGACAGCTTAGTAGAAGTACAGGTGACAAATGGCGATGTATTGTTTAAATTTTACTGCTAGGAACTTATGTGTGGAGGCTCATGTTTTGAATTAGTTTTAGTTATTAAATTTTGTTTGAAATTCATTTGTGTTACTATACTATGTCTACCGTGATGGTTTCACCAATTGGAAGTGTACCAGTTATAGAAACAGTTGCAACTTTAGTCGCTAGTGATGAGAGTAAAGACAGGCTCTTGAGAAGTGTTCAACTTGCTGTTAGAGAGGTAACGCATTTCAAGTCTTTCAATTTAAACATATAATTTAGTGATTAGTTATATGATCGTTTTGTTTTGAAACCGTTGATGTTGTAAAATAAGGCGTTAATAATAACGTTGTTTTTTAGTAACATCTGACACTAAGGACATTGGCAAAAGATAAATGATTAGCTAATTGAGTAATTGTATAAAAATATTTATAATTGTACCAAATATTGTATTTCAAAATTTACTAAATTTTATGTCTGTCCATAAGCATATGCAAGGAGCTGCTGAAGTACCGAAAAAGTCATTTCTAAAAAAACTTTTGCAACAAAAAGAAGGATTCTCACGAATCATAGACAGTGGGGCAGGAAAGGTATTTATTAGAGGGATAATGAAGCAAAAGTAACACAAAAATGCCAGAGTTCTCCATTACAGATATATGTACATAATTATATAATTAAGTAATTATTTCCTATCTTATACATGTGTTAACATTTGCAAGTTGAATAGTGCAGTATAATTTTTTTTTTATTTCCAGTATGCAGTAGGAAATGTTTTTGTAGCAAAAAATATATTCTTTTGATCTAATGGCATAGAAACCAGTAACCTATTTGTAGTATATATTTCTGATTATTTTCCCATTAATGTTAATTGCTGACAAAATTTATCATTGAACATCACATTTAAACAGCTATTTCAGTATCAGTGTCAGCATTTTCCTACCAAAATGTATGACAGTCAACTCTCATGTCATATGCAGTTGATAATGCTGTACTGTAGAGCCCTATGTGTACATTAACACTAATGTATTTATCATATTAATTTGCCATCACCAACTTTTTTATAATATAAATACATCTAAAGTCATTTAAAACTTATCACGCTTGTTACTTTATTTCGTCTTTTAATTTTATTGTTATCTATGGTTACTACAGTGTTTTCTTTGTGAATATCATAAGTACATATTAGTACCTATGAATAGTTATTTTGTTATGCATGCTTTTATATCATTTTACAAACCAAATTCTTTGAATAGATATTTCCAAAAAGATGTGAATGCGAGTTTTAAAATTTTAGCTGGTACATATGATAGATGATTGACAAATGGTTTGTTTACTTTGAATTTAGTAATGTTTATGAGAGCAAATGCTCACATAGATTAAATAATGTAGCAGACTTAATATGGATACACATGTTTTCACACACAATGTTGTTGACATTTGGAACCATCTACTAGGGAGGTGGGATAGTTAGATTCACCTTAGCTGTAATGTTTGAAAAGAGACTAGACTGTTTGGAGCAACAATGCTTGTAAATAACTACTTTGTTACAAATAGTTTAACAGAGAAAATAGAGCTGATTGTAGAGCCTCAGGAGAGCATGCAATCATGATATTACACAATTTTCAGTTTTTTTAGTCATTTTCTGATGGAATGCATGCAAGTTAGATTTAATTTGTGAACATAAAGTAATCTGTAGCTTGTTTTTAAGGTGCTGAAGTGTTGATAAGGAATTAGTTTTACTTTTTTAAATAATTGTTTTCCTATCAGTTTGTTTGTGAATGTATTATTTTGAGTTATTGTTTAATCTAATAGTCCTGGGTTGTGCTTAAAATTTACTTTTAGTTAGGGATTAGTTATAGTTTTATTCTTTTAAATAGGCTACTTTTTTCTTTGTCATTGCCTCTTTTAGGTTTTTTATTGTTCTTTTTATATTGAATTTCAAGGAATAATTTGTTCAGTATTACATCACACTTTATGATCCACATTGACACTATTTGCAATTCAATCCTTATACTTGCATTGCACAAAATGCAGTGCAGCTTTTGTTACAGTGAACTTGTGAGCTGGATCTCCAATTTTTAGAATTATCTATAATATATACAATTCTCTTTATACAGTTTATAAAAGTAATTCTAAGAACTTGTGAGTGAAAGCGAAGAATAATATGTAAGTAATGTTCAGTTCGGTGATAATATTGTTAGTAAAAATATGTTTTTTAAAAAATTAGGCCTAAATAATATCATTTGTTAAGTTTTAGAATAAAAATTGATTTCTTTTGGAAGTATTTGGACAGAAAAATAATTACATGAGTAGAATTAGAAAACATTTCAGGCAGAAGCACTTCAAGGTCAACAATGTATAGAAATACTAAATATAGTATTAAAATATTTTTTGAAGAAAACAATCTGAATCAAGCAATTTTATTGAGTATTTTTTCTGGGTTGTGCATATCTGTGATATATGCAGTGCTATGCAAATCTTTCTAATTGCTTCACAGAGTTTTGTTTAGCAATTGCTGTATATGAAGATTTTTGAAACAAGTTATCTCCTGGTAATACATTTGATATTTTTGTATAAAGCCAAAGAAAAAATATATATATGTTTAGCATCCCTGTCTGCTTCCTTTTTTGCAGCTGCCTCCACTCACTTTTTTGTTTTGGTGGTTTTTTTTTCTCCTTGTTTGAATTATCATTTTTTAATCATACAAAGAAACAAAGAAGACTTTCGAATAAAAATGAGATGAACACAGTTGATTCATTTTGCCCTTTTCTTTATGTCATAAATTCTGTATTGTTTTGATGAAAAAAAATGAAGCAAAGTCGACTTCTATTTGACATGGACCCTTTGAAAACAACCAACAATCATGGAAAAAAAGGTGCACTTTCTTTCAAAGAGGTCATTTAAATAAAAAAACCTCATTCTTCCTTTTTATTTTCAAAAACTCCAGACGCTAAACATGTTTTTTTTTAATTGGCCTAATTTCTGTCTTTTTTTTAATAACTTTTTATTTGGACCTAAAGGTTTTTAATTTAATGTTTCTATGAGGTTATTTTTCTTTTTTTATATAATTAGGCATAATGTTTGTTTTTGGTGCCTTTTTTTATTTTGGTTACTTGTGTGGCTGCACACAGGAATAAATGGTACTTGCAATTTGTATGTTTCAAGTGTTTTAAAAATCATGAGTTAAGCTGTAGTTTTTTAAAGATTCTGAATGATTCTGTGAAGTCTGTATGTCGGGAAAGCATCTTTGAGAAAACATTTGGAAAAAATTGCTGAACACATGAATTAAAGAAGCAAGTTAGATGAGCAAATTAAAAAAGGAAACAGAAAATTAAGAATTAATGTTCTGCTTACACAAAAAAGAGGATGAGTATGCATGTGAATAAGTTACAATGATGTGAAAAAACAGGTTTAGGGCTTGATTGTCTATGATTAAGATTGTGGAGAAGGAATTATATTGTGGGCAGGATATTGTTTTTCAATACTGTGAAAAGTTTGATTGTTATGGAGCACAGGAAACTAGGAATAACCTGTACATATTGAATGCTTAAGTTCAAGATATTGTGAAGAGAATGCTCCTTTCTGTTCTGAGTTATTAGACCTGAGGACCTATTAACCAGGTAAAAATAGCTCCTTCAAAGATTTAAGGATAGAAATGATGTAGAAATTCTTTCAAGAGTTCACCCTGCTAGGTTTGGGCAAAACATCTTGAGAAGGGACACAGGAATAGAACAGGTAAATTAGGAGAATATGTATGGATTAGTAGGTGTGCTGGTTACATTTAGAAGTCAGGTTTAAAAGTAGTAAAGAGCTGTATTTGTATTTCCATAATAATGGTTTTCTTTTAATTGTAAACAGGTCATGAAATTGTATGTTTGGAAAAATGCTGACTTGTATTATAGACTGATTAGGTTTTTTAAGAAAATAGATTAGTGTTGTACTAATACAACCTTTTTTTTCAATAAGTCATTCAAAATGGAGGTATTAGCTACTGTTTGCATGGTTACTGTCATTGGTATTACCAAGTTTTGATGAAATGAATGCTATGAAGATACTACTTTAAAAGGTTTAAGGTTTTTAAAAATATTAAAAAAGTAAAAAACATAGGATTATTATTATTATTTGATAAAGAAGTGGGCTAAAAGCTTAAAAGAATGTTGAATGTTTAGAATTAGAATGTTGAAATCAGTAATAATACTTATAGCTTATTTTTATGATAAACTTTAATTTTAGAGGAAGTAACTTCATCACACTTCAAAGAAGAATTTTTTAAGATTGTGGATGACTTTTTCTCATTCATGTAATCTATAAGCAGAGATGTAATTTGAGTTTGTGTTTAGTAATAAGGAAGATCTGAATAGAAAATAATTTATTAATATATTATTTTAGACCTTTCTTTTGTACTGTGCAAGATCTTGTAAGAAATATGTAGGAACATTTAAGTTCTGGCAAACAACCAACTTTCAAAAGCTGTTGGAAATTATAAAAGATAATTAATGGAAGGCTAATATAGATATGGTACATTTTAATAATGTTTAAAGTTGTTTAGTGATTCAGTTAAACTTGCTGAATGGCTCAATGTTATATTACTTTTAATTGAAAAAATTCTAAGAGTATGAGAATATGATGTATGCTAGTAAATGAAGGACTCTGTTGTCTTTTATTGAATACAAAAAAGAAGTCAAGAAAGCTTTTATTAAGGTTTAATTTGTTATGGGGGAAGGAACATGGTGCAACTACTCAACTTTCATATATATTTCTTTTACTGATAAGGAAAATGATAATCCATTCAACTTCTTTGAAGCTAGAGAGAAACTATTTCTAAATTTTACCTTTAATCTGACAAAGGTGGCATTTTGAAACCCTTTTACTGTAATTATATTTTTATCTAACATGTTATTGTTTTCACACAAATCTTTTGCATTTCTTGTTGGTTCACTCTTGACTATACTTGTCTTTCTAAGTATTCTTATAACTAATGTTTTCAGTATTTTACAGCATACTTAATATAAAAGGAAATGTTTTGAAACTGAAAGTCAGTCATAACTTATTTTTTTGAGTAAGCATGCCATATCCTTCTTTTTCCCTTTAGTTCTTTCAACATAACTGGGTCAGAGTGTGCATGTCATGACTTTTTACAGTGTTACTATTACATTGAAAATTTAATTGAATGACTTTATTATCAATGTTTGTCAATAAATTGGCAGGAAAAATGTAGTTTTTAATTAAAATTTTTATATTGTCTAAGTTTAACATCTTAATTTCAAAAATTAAGAGGTTAAAAACATGCTTAAAAGTAATAGAATGAGCATGTTTTCTTTTATGTCAAGCTTAGAACCATTCTTTTGAATTTGGCAGGGAAAATATTCACTTGATATATATATGTCTAATCATGATCATGGTTTTGCTGCTCTGAACAGTTAATATAATTTTTTTTTTACATTTTTATAGCCTACTTAGAAATCCAGACAAATTTTAGCAGTCATGGAACATTTTTATCTAGTGCCTAATGTATTTTTTGTGTTCTAAAATGCATGTTTGAGAGCTACATTAATTTATTTTTTCTGAAACCCATATTTGTGAGAGTCAACAAAACAGTATTAGGGTAGAAAAATTAGAGATGGAATATAGTTTTACTTAAAGGTTTATTTTAATTTAAGAGGTTTTAGAGGTTATGAAGATGAAATGTGAAACTGGAAGATGATAAGAAGTATTTTTTATTCTTAGCAGGAAAGTCACCTTTCACTCAGATTGAGTGAGTAAAACCTTTGGAAATTCACAGACAAATCTTTAATAGAAATACTTTATCAAAAAAATCTGGTTTTTGTGTACAACAGATTTGTATTGTGTACTGAAATCTTGCCAAATTTTGTGGAAATACATTGCAGTAAATTCAGAACTTTTGTATGTATGTATAGTTTTACAATTCCAATGTTGTTCAAATGGACCAACTTTATTCTTATAGGGTTATAAATAGGTCTAGATAGTTGTAACTAAACATATTATTGCAATGTTTATTCTGGATGTACAAATTTGCACTGTAACTGTGTTTTTGGACTTCTATAGTACATGTAGTTGTCTAATTTAGGAGATACCATCTGAGTTCATATTTTTAGAGAAGTAGTTAGAGCTCTGAAATTTCATTCCTGATTTTTAATTTGTTTAAATACTTGTTTATGTATGTTATCAAAATCTTTTTTTAAATTTTTCCAGTATTGACACACGTGTATGCAATATGTGGTTGTCAATATATATATATATATGCATGCGTGTGTATGTTTTCTTTTTCAGATTCATGATGTAGCCAGTAAAGCCAATCCAGACTTTACGTTGAATGGACAATTGCAAGAAGTGCACTTCCTATGTGAGAGGTTGGACAAACTTTTTTTACATGGGTAAGATGCTTATTACAGTCTTTTGTTATGTGTAATGCATATACAATGAAGTATATATGGCTTTTCCTCCTTTATGACTTTGTAGCTATTTGTCCATTATGATTTGTAGCCTCTTCTCACATATAACCTTTCCTGATTCAGTGCTGCCCTCTGTATGCAAATTTTTTTTCACTTTCTACTAGCCTTAAGGTTTCCACCTAAAGTGGCTTCTTTTAGCTTCATCCCAACAGTCCTTCTAAGACCATATCCAGATTCCTGGATAGGCTGATGTTGGATTGGTGCAGAACCAACCAACATAAGTTGCCATTCAGTTGCAGTTCAGATGTTACATTCCCATCTTGCCTCACTGGGCTTGAGGTGAAAATGGTAGGAACCCTCCTTTTACCATGGCCCAGAAGGCAAATTTCTGGTGCTGCCCGGTTTTGGACTGGAGTTGTTCCACCATGTATGATCTGACCTGCCATAGCCACATTATACATGTAGCACTTCCATAAGCTTGATGCAGATTTTGGGACTGTGCTTGTATTTTCTGCTCCTCCTAACATCACTTTCTTCAGTTACAGGCAAAGAGTATACCCTGGTAAAGATGAGGTGCAGTCTCCAACAGGTGCACGCCTATACTGTTCCACAATATAGGGTGTTGCATTCCATTATTTCCTTTTGGGCACTTCTGAAAGGGAGCTCAGCTAGGTAGAAAAATTTGCACCAGCCCTTCCACCACTTCAATGTGGGATTCTAGCTATATGTTAGCAGAGGTTGTGTATCATATAGAAAGTTAAAATTTTCCAACACTGAAAATTTATTACCGTTAGATACTCACGCCCCATCACACTTCCCACCTTTCTTCCTCATTTCTGCTGTTATCTTCTTTTCTTGCCTAATCTCGAAGTAATGAATGAACAATTAGTATAGAGGGAGTCAGTAGCACTAGGAAGGTGTGTCATACTCTTATTGGTGGAGGGTTGTAGCATGTTCATTTGCATGCAGCAATATCACATGGAAACACATGACTTTAGGTAGGAGCCACTATCAGAGTATCTATCAGAAGCACATTTTTAGCTGTGGCATAGTGGCTCGTAGAACGGCTTTGCATTCTTTTTCTTTCTTTTTTTTCACGTACAAGCATTTAGTTCATAGCTCCATCATCTATTGACCAATTTGAGATCTAATTACAGTTTTGTACTAAGGAAGTCAGACCCTTTCGATTTATTTATTTGACTACATCCAAGGTTCTCTTAGATTAATTTATTCTAATCCTGCCTAAAAGAATTTCAATTAGAGGGTAGGCTGGTAGAGATTTTATTGAGTAATAAAATTGAATCGGGTATACATGTGCCCATGTGTGGTATTGCTGGTGCACAAAAATAAGGACTAAAAGGTCTCATAGATTAATTTACTCTAATCCTGCCTAAAAGAATTTCAAGTGCTGTGGCTTTTGAGGGTTCCCTCTTTTTAGTATTGGAAAATATTAACTTCAATGCTTTTCTGTACAGTATGTACAAAACTTAGTTCCTCAATAAGTTTTATATTACAAATAATCAAATGGATACGAGTTTTGAGATGTGAAGGTAAAACATGTATATTCATATTATAGGTCTATAAAGCAAACTGATGGGTTGAGTACAGTGATTTTCTTAATCATTTCCATT
Source organism: Limulus polyphemus (assembly GCF_000517525.1). Classification (NCBI taxonomy): domain Eukaryota; kingdom Metazoa; phylum Arthropoda; class Merostomata; order Xiphosura; family Limulidae; genus Limulus; species Limulus polyphemus. Next base: position 307,797 of record NW_013665802.1, on the reverse strand, counting down.
AGACATGAACTGTTTCTGTAGATTGAAATACGTACAACTTTCAATATGGTACATTACCTCCTATCACAGTTGCGTTTGGTTATTCATTTTGCATTATAAATTTTCCATTACGACTTTGGGGGTTATATGTTCTATTAGTACTTTACACATGCTTCAGGTCACGGTACTCTGTGGTAAGATTTTCAGCTTTACTTTGTTGGGAGATTGATCGTCCTGTGAACTGACTTTCTTCGGCCTCACCTCGTTGTTGGGGGCCCACACATTTGCAATACCATTCGCTGACTTTGGAAAGATAAGACAGTATACTCTTATTCTTAATATTATTATCTGTTGTTATTTGGGTTCCATAACATATAAGCTAGTAAAGTTTAGGTTAGCCATTAGTCTTAGTTGTATTTTTCTACTATTTCAATCGCTTAGGCTTACCATGGTCTTTGTTATTTTATTTTTGGGATTACCTGTAATTCATCTTACTTGTGTATCTATACTTAATCTCACTGTATTTTTTTTATTCCTATTCACTTGGTTTGTTTAGAACTCTTGAGCTGGGGTCCACACAAACTTATCCCAATATTGTACATACTTATTGTTTGGTTAAGTATTTCTTTTAGGGCTTAGTGATATTTTTTATGTATTGTTCAATTAGGATTTTTAAATGTTTATTTTCAGTTTACCGATAGTTCTACTTCTGCATTAATCATTAATTACATTAAATATCTTGATTGATTAGGCTTAATAAGTGTCTGTTAATTTCAGTTTACCCGTGGGTCTTTTTACGGGTTTCTCAATATTTAGGTTATTTATCTTTTCTTCAACACAGAACATCACATCCATCTGTTTATTTCGCTACACAATTTCATACCATTAATTTTGTTTGTGAGAGCCCCTGGGAGCTGTGGCCAAACCTACCTGCTTCCAATATGGCTTGTCTTTCTTCTATAATGTAGGAACCTGTTTTTCAGATGACTAAGATTTGTCAGTTTTCCTCTACCTTCTCATGGAGTGTATTCTAGGCCTCCACTACAGAATGTGTCAGGCCTATCTAAGTTATTTATCGACATGTTTCTTCCCCTTACTCCACTTCATTGTCTGTTATATTTCCCTTCCACCCTTACCCATTGGGTTTAGATTGTGATTCGATTGACTTTTCCTTCCTTGTACCCTTTATCCTATCTTCACTTCTGGGTGTCTTCACTTCTAACCTGCACCTCCCTTTTTTCCCTGCATGTCTACCTTGCCGTCAGTTGAAGATACTTTGTCTGTCGAGCACTGGGACTACATCTCGTACGTTCTTCTCCCATTCTTTGCTTTGAGTAGCTGTTTCTTGTTGGGATTTCGTCATTCACCTGTTACAATTGTTCACTCTTTCATGAGACTTTGACTGGGTAAGTTACCTTTTCTTATATATATATATATCTTCTTTTTTGGGGGCATGTCCTTCTTTTTTTACTGGATCCCACTCTCTGGTGAGTAGTGCCTAACCAAGTATTCTTTAACCTTTAAAATTCACACAATTCAGCCATGTCAACTTGCTTATTATGTTCCATAGCCATGCAATGTACACTTTTGAGATTGGGTGTTCTACAAGATCACTTGAAATTTATCTTTATAATGGAATTGCTTCAAACATATGTCTGTCCCGGACCGTACCACCCATGGACTACATGTGTAAAGCAGAAGGGGATAACTGCCCATCCCTGCCATGCTTTGTATTGAATAAATCAGTATGGTCTGCTTTTAAAAATAGGGTTTTGTGGTCACCCATTGCACTGTCTCAGGTGTTGACATTCCTTTGGACTCTCCACCACATTTCACCCCCTTTTCTTCTAGTACAGTTTGGGAGTCCTTAACACTTTCCAGTTCCAAGCTGCTGGGGTGGTGGACCATGGAAGAATCCTCCTGAATGGTTTAATGAAATAACATATCATTACAGAAATACCATTCAGTGCAGAGTAGGGCAATGGTGTTCTGCTAGTGTAGATCATGTGAAATCCTCCACTATAAAGCATATGAAAATGAAAGGGATGAGACATCAAATTGCAGTTCACCCCTTAGATTGGAATCACTCATCCTAACCCCTCAATGATTTCAGTTCCCAGAGGCCAGATTTTGGATTTAGAGTAAAACCAATCAACATAAGTCTTCACACATTTACTACTTATGTCTGTCTTCCTCACTCAGTTATAGTCCATCTGTGTTGTGAATCACATTGGAGGTACTTGGGATTGGTATGGTTCTTTCCTTTCTGCTCTCCCTCGATGTATCTTATTCCGAGGATGTTATTGCGCCTGGGTTGGTACCAGTCAGTTTCAGTATTGAGGTAGTTGATTTTTCTATGTTAGACATCTATTGGACACTGGATGTCAGTTTTCCAGATCGATATATCATTTTCTATTTGTAACATGTGCCCTGTTCCGGAGTCAGGGGGTTTTGAGATCCCCTCTGATCTCTTGAACTTGAGGTGAAGATGTTTTAATACTCATCCTACCCCCGTGTAGATGTGTGGTTCCCAGTGGCATGGGTTTTGGATGTAGTTGACATGCAGAGTGTGGTCCATTGTGTCCCAGCCACTCTACACCTGAGGGCACTTCCATTGTTTTTTCCCACAAATTTGATGTGCTCCTCTTTTTTTCTGCCCATGTTATACCACACCTTTCTCCGATTGGTGAAGAGTATACCTAGTTCAGACATGGTGCGGTCTCCCACTTTAGACCTTCGGATCTGACTCTCAAGATGTGTCCTTCGGACACTTTCAAGGGATACTTTTTCCTTTCCCTTCCACTGGTCCCTCCACCTATTCAATGTGGGATTCTAGCTACTTATGTGAGTGGCAGTAATGTACCGAATCAGAAGTTATAATTTTCCTATACTGAAAATGTATTTCTGATACACACTTCCCACCCTTCCTCCCCACTGAAAAACGGTGCTTCCATTTCTGCCAAAACTCAAAATGATAGTCTGGTAGAATGGAATAGAGGGAGTCACATGTGTAAAGAGAGTGTGTAGCACTCTCATTTGTGAAGAGTTGTCACATGATAATTTCCATGAGAGAGAGACATTGGAATGAGTCATTTCCAATGGAGGGGAGGCAGAAGGCTTGTGGCATGTGTAAAAATGTTTTTTGCATCTAGAGGGCTGCACAGAACGAGAATAGCTATTTATGTGAGAGGAGGTAAGTACCCATGGGAAATACATTTTCAGTATAGGAAGATTAAAACTTTTTGTGATAAGACTAAATTCAAGAAATATGATAAAAATTCTTAATTTTAATTACAAATTAAAAACATGTTTTAATATATAGTAGGTTGTGTATAATGTACACAATTTTTTTGCACTAATTTTTTTCCCACATTTAATTGACAGATTTATATGTGTAAGGTCAGGGTTAATCGTTCTACTCCAGGTCCTGAAATCTATATCATATATGCATGTGTATATGTTAAAATATTCTTTATCTTTGAACATTTACAAATATTGTTAATACTCATTGTTTTGAAATAAATTGTTAATGTATTGATTTCACTATTTTGGAAACATTTCAGCTTGAAACAATTACAGTGGGGCTATTGGTCTTTTGTTCAAGAATTTTGTCATAAAGACACCCAAGAATATCTAAAAGCACTGGAGCTAGTGACCACAAGTCTTGGAAAGGGTCGTGCCTGGCTTTTCCATGCTTTAAATGAAAGTACATTGGAAGGTTACATTAGGTCATTTCTTCAGAACCCAAAAATAGTTCGCAAATATTATATGCAACCAGCATTACTTAGAGATGAACAGGTAGTGTATAAGAAAAATTGTTTTCAAAGTAATTTAACAATTTGATTGGATTGTCTGATATAGGCATTTTATCTAGTGTGGAATTTTTAAGTTGCAACACAATTTTGAAGTGTCGGACATCAAGTAAAGCTAAAAATATGGAAAAATTTTAAATTAAAAAAAGAGCTAGTGCTAATTCTTTGTGAAATATTTAATGATGTGGTGCTTGATGATTTCTCACAGGAGAGATGATATAAACAAAGGTTGTAACTGTAAGGTGGGAGCCAAATAGGAGCAAGAGAGATTTCATCATTCACAGGTACACTGTGACCGGATATAAGGCTTTAAGAGCAACTGCTTTTAAATTTGTGTGAAAAATCTATAGAATTAATTTTTTCACACTACTATATATGTTACTCATTTTAATTAAGTTGGATGCTTTCTACAATTTAGCACTGTTCATCAGCACAGAAACAAATGAGTCAATGTAGAAAAGAACATTTAATTGTTTTGTATTTCAAAGATGTCAATGTCTTACTGTTAGTTTTCAAATATTTTACTAGTTTTATGACCAGTGTAAAGATATAAAACTGTTTTTAGTTACTGTAAAACAGTTTCTCACTCATGCCCTTATTACATTAAGAGTATGCAAAATTTATCCCTCAAATGTAAATTTCCTTTCAGAAAGTGAATTGTGTTTATCTCCAAAAATTCAGTACATTCTTTTAAATAATCGTATTTCTGTATGTCTAACCAAACTTTAACATGTAAAATGCTTAGAACTGGTCTTGTTAGGTTTGTTTATGATGATATATAAAAGAAAACAGCATAAATAACTAGTTATGAAATCTAACAATCATTTCTCAGAATGTTTCTTAAACTTTAAGATCCAACTACTATATTTTCATTATTCTTATTTCCCTTGTAAAAATACAGTAAGTAGATGAGATTTCTGTTGTGTATGTAGTATGAAATGTGATTTTTCAACGAAAATACAAATTACATTAATAGTCTTAATAGTTATAAATGACAAACCATAAAAGGGGCTAAAATCAGCAATTTTTTTATTCATGCAAGTTAAAAAATAACATTCATAATATGTAGTTCACTAATAAAGCTCCTTTGCTCCAGACCTTTTGTTAATTCTTTGCTAAGGCTGATACACTTATCATTATAATTTTTTTTATCAAAGCTTCATCTTTATCATCTCTAATTTATTTTCTCATTTTTGGATTCATCACCATTTGAAATATTTCACTGTCTGAGTGGAGTCAACACTGGGACACTATCGTCTACGTGCATACATTCTTCGACATCCTGTTCCTGTAACCTTCTGGAATCCTCACATGACAATTCTTAGCATACTCCAACAAATCTTGCACAATTTATTTTTCATGTGCAGCATGAAACCCGTAGAAATCATGTTCAACATCATCCTCAAGAGCATTGTATAAGGCTACAAGTTATGCCAAGTGTGTACCAAAATGTCCTTGGGTACCCTGTCCCATGCCTTAGTAGCACACCAAATAGCATTCTTGATGGTGAAGCCCTTCTGGAATGCCTGAATTCCCTGGCCACTGTTGCAAGCATTTAGCCATTTCCACACAAATTTGTCATTGTAGCAGCACTTAGGATTCCTTGGTCCATGGATTGGATAAGAGAGGTACAGTTGGGGGAATATAGAGACTGTAAACAATGTCTTTTACAAGGAGTTCTGCATCAGGATGTGCAGAGCAGTTGTCTAACACTAGTAGAATCTTACAATTTTCAGGAAGACCAACTGACCGACAACATGCCTTGGCTTGAGACAAAATAATTCTCAAACAAATCCCAGTTGTAATCCATATATGTTTAGTGGCCTTATGCAACACTGAGAAAATCCTGATCCCCCTTAAAAGCCCTAAGATCCTGGTTTTTACCAATTTTAACTTGTGTGTTCGAGCTGCATTAGAACACCCAAAAATTGTAAACCTTTCATTTGAGCTCACAAATCCTGAGGGCACTGACTCACCTGCTGTAACTTATGTCTTTCTGGGTATATATCACCAATATAAGGATGTTTCATCACCATTAAACACTTGCTTTGGCAATAAATCATCATCAGAAATTATCTTGGAGAATTCATCAAAATAGGCCTTGTAGGCTTCATGATCAGCTGATTATTTATCTCCACACTTTCAACAATCATAAGCAATGACATTTCTTAAATTTTGTGAATCAACTTGAAGAGTAGTCACATGGGGTTGTTAGGCCTAATTCATCATGAAATACATTGGATTGTGCCATGATCATACCACCATGTAAAAGAACCTTCTCACTCCTACAAAGTTTTACCTATCCAAACAATACTTTGTCCAGATCAGCATTCTTAGGTTGTTGCAATGTTTTTAATTTTTCCATACATTTTGGTAATTCACTGTCAGCATAAAATTTCAATAGCTGAGCCTTTCGTTTTTTGAAGTTGTAAATGGTGGAGTTACTGACTCCATACTCATCACTTAACCTCTTCGCTGAGGCTTCCTTCTCCAATCTCCTTCATAATTCCACCTTCTTTGCAATACTTAATGAAAAATGCACTTCCACCAGCCACATAACTATTTGTTTGCCTTTTTACCTAAAAGAAATTTTTACTTACTTATTTGTGTTTACCTATTTGTACAGTAATTTTTAGTGCCATTTTCAGTAATTTCAAGTCATAAGTGTGCATTGGTAACCAGAAAAAGTATGGGTATAAGGAATTTTTCCAAGCAAATGGAAAATTTACCAGAATAGTTGGTTTTTGGAACATTCTGCATTTAGGGTCGCTGGACTTGGAATCATCTATCTGTATTAAAAACTGATTTAAAACTGAACATAAATGTCAACTGTTTATCAAGGCCATCCAAAAAAATAATCTTTGTCATGGGCTATTCAAAGTGTTTATCATGTAACTTTATATTCATTTGCTAATTAGTATTTATTTTAAACAACAATATATGTGTTAAGTAATCAAAGAAGTAAAAACACCTGCAGGTTATAAAATCAGTTGCTTAAAAATCAACTAATTATTTTACATGGCTTAAAGTAAAGTTTTCAGATAAACTTGAATACAAATGTATTTTTACTTTTTGCATTGAATTTGGTAAGACTGTTATTTATTCTGATGCAATTGTGTGAAAAAATATTGTATTTAGAATCACATTATAAAAATTAATCCATGATCTTGCCCTTTTTCATTTGAATAACCTGTTACATTTAGGATGATTTTTTCTTTCTATGTTGATGGTTGCTTTACATAAGAAAGATTATATATCAATTTTGATATACCTGATTTAGAGAATGACAAGCAAAATTTACTAAAGTTATAACCAGCTGTGAGAAATTAACAGGAGATAACTTTCAAATTGGACTAAGGACTTAAAACTGTATTTATATTTTTTAAAGTCTTGAAATCCTTTGCATTTTCTTTCTACAGAGAACCCAGCTGTTGAGTACTATAGTAGCTGGCCTTGAGTTTGTTCCTTTTCAACTTCAACTGGTAATTGTCTTCATTTTCACCTGAAGTTCAGAAATGTTAATTTTTGTTATTTTTAGACAAATTCTGTCATTTAATATGGTGTTTTCAAATCATGGATTTGAGTGAACTTTTATCTTTTTGTTCACAGCCTGAGTTCTTATACAAATTTAGCATTATTTCTTGGAGTAGATCTTATCATTAACATTACTCCTTAAATATTATTACATTTCACAATTCTGAAATATCATTACTGAATGTTTTTAACATTTTAAGGCTTTTGCTGAGGAAGTAAATGTTTTATTTAATAAATCATTTTAAGTTTTAAAGTATGAACTTTGTGCATCTTCAGACCATGTTATTGGTTGAAAATAATTTTATATTTTCTTTGTTTTGACTGCAATGTTATTGAATCCACCAAGAAAACTGAAATTTATTGAGATCCGAGTAATTGTTTTCAAATTTAGATGTTTTCATGTGATAAAAACGTTGCAAACATGTATACATTTAGACTAGTTTCAATACACATAGTAAGATCCAAAAATTATAATTTTCTAACTTATTTGATATTTGGCAAGTAGAGGGCAAAAAAAAAAATACAGCCCATTTTTCAAGGACTTGTTTCCTAAAGCATTCCATCCAAGTCTAAGTTAGATAAGGAATCTGTAAGAAAAATCCAAAGTTTAAAACAGCTTAGTGTATATTATAGAATTATTTTAAACATTTTCATATCAGAACAGACTATTGTTACAACAGCGGAAGTCACGTGACGCTGGTAACACAACATGAGTTTCTAGAAAGATCTTGACTGTTCCTGGCAACTCTAGTGTTTGCCAGACGCCCTCTATTTTTGTATATAAGCCCGGCAAATAAGGCGGAGATAATAATTGCAGATAGACAGAGATAGAGACAGATAATTGAGTCAAGTGAGCGGTAGTGATGGTAATATAGAGTGTGTGTTTTGTTATCGACATTGCAAACGTATTGACTGTGGAAATTCTGTGTATTATAAAGTTGTATTGAGAAATAATAGACTAGTTTTAGTTAAGAAAGGACTCGTATCGCTGAATTTTCTCGGAAAGAATTCCTACGGCAAATTAACAAACGAACAGAGACGTAACACTATCAACACAGTCGAGTTCTAAGCTCAATAAAACTAGAGAAATACCCAACCATTATAAAACTTTCCCAAGATAATTTTTATAATAACTGTTTTTAGTAAGCTTTATTATTACTTATCAACTTTAACTTCTGATCAGAGCAAACTATATATTTAGAGGAATCAATCTTCTAACAAGTATAGCTAATTAAATATTATTCTCTTGCATTCTAACTTATAAAGATTAAAATGCATTGTTTCTTCAATAGGGAATATTTGCTGTTGATATTTTGTACATATATCTTAATGATAGCTCATAAGGTTCAGCCAGCCTAGACAATTTAGGTATACGGGGTTTCCACGGGTCTGAGAACAAAAGTCAAAGAAAATAACATTTTGCTCTCCTGGCCATAGAAAGGTCCTTAAGTTTCATTTCACGGCTGTAAAACTTGGAAAAATAAAAATTGCCAACTACAAACACTTTTTAGAGTTATTTTATTTTACCTTCTAAGTTCCAGCAGATGTTTACAAATTTATTTTGTATTTGATTTAACTTTTGATCTCGTATATGAATGCTTGTTATTCAGTTGTGCCTATGAAATATACTCCATGATCAAACTATTTAGACATTTATCTGTTACATGCATTAGTATACTACAGTGTTCTGAAATGGAATGAAGCCTAGATGCAAATATATAGGTATAAATGAAGTTTTGAAATGTAATTATTTGTAATCTCCAGTGATAGATAAAATATACAACAATATTTTCTAAAGTTACCATATATATGGGAGTTTATATGTGTTTTCAATCTGTTAGATTTGTATGTTTTATATAAAAAACAAATTATCTACATTATCTGGGATGTCGTTATCAATGCTTAAATTTTAATAGAACTTCACAGAAAACACACACGTTCAGTATATGGCTAATAAGCCCCTAATTACAACTATAGTTTTATATTTAACTAGACTATACATATGGCTGATCATCATGGTGTTTAATATGTTATGTAGATTTTAAGCTCTTCAAAACATAACTCACAAACCTTTTACTGCTATATCTAAAATATTCACAGACTACTTTTGTTACTTATTAATTGGAAGTTTTGTGGTTGCAACATTTGAAACTCAAAAAGTTATTTCCTTTGCACAATATTTAGAGCAGGGGCTCATTACAGAGAAAACAAACCTAAATTTTATGAATTATTCTTCAGTATATTATACGAATAATTTTTACAGCTTTGTGTTATCAAAAAATGTTTAATTGTGTATAAGATTTACTACAGTGATAATATATTATTGGGATTGCACATTGTTTATTTCAGTGAACGTATATTATTTTTGTCAGTAGATTTCGTAGTGTTGGCATTACAATGTAACAAAAAATAGCATGTTTTACATAACAATGTTTACCAGCTGCTGGAAAATAACAATTTAATAGCAGTCATATGAGCCCTTAAACATAAACTTAGCACTGGTTAAATCCCAACTATTTCAAACATTAATAAAAATGCCCTTAACTATAAACTTGGCACTAGTTAAACCCAAACTATTTTAAACATTCATAAAAATGTTCTAAACCATAAACTTAACATTAGTGAAACCCAAACTATTTTAAAAGTTCATAAACCATAAAAGTAGCACTGGTTGAACTCAAACTATTTTAAACATTAATAAAGACTCACTAAACCATAAACTTAGCATTGGTGAAACCCAAACTATTTTAAACATCGATGAAGATTTCCTAAACCTTAAACTTAGCATTGGTGAAACCCAAACTATTTTAAACATCGATGAAGATTTCCTAAACCTTAAACTTAGCATTGGTGAAACCCAAATTATTTCAAGTGTTCATAAAGATGCCCTAAACCATAAACTTAACACTGGTTAAAACCACCTAGGTCAAAGTTAGTCTCATCATCTTCCAAAAATGTCAACTTAGGTTTAAAAATTAAAGTTTTGCTAGTAAATCTTAGAAGGCACAAGAAATAAATTGCTAGTACACATTTCAGAAAGAAAATATCTAGCTTTTTACTGTCAAGTATCAGTATACCTGTGATACATTCATTTCAGTAACTTGTGTTGCAAAATTATGATTAAAAAGGTTGTTTCACTTACCGGTGCTATACTGGTTTTGCATTCCCCATTTGAACTGCATGGTATACCCAGACTTAAGTATCAGGAAATGTGGATTGTGAAACTGCATCTTCTACTAATTTGATTGGTTGCCAAGGTTAGCACATAGGCTAGCTGGCTAGACTCGCACCATCCAGTCTCTGCAGTGCAGTTTTACCACTACGGCGGGTAGAAATACTGTGCCTAAGTGGTTGCTCATTAAAGATAATAATAAGATAAAAATAACATAAATTGTTGTTTTTTCCTCTTCATTCCTCTTAATTCATCCATGGTCAACCAAATGTTAGGGCTATTGCCTTTAAATACTTCTCCAGCTTTCAGCATTTAAATCATGATGTTAAATAAAAAAAACACTTTTTTTTTAGTATAGGGTGGCCATCAGCAGTGGGATATGTAAACTGTCAATCCAGGTACTCATAACTGAAGTACTCTAATTTTGCCCCAGTCCAACATGTTTTAACTTATGAGAAAGAATTTTTAAAAGCATTGTGACTTGTAGATAAAATGGGTTTTGATAATTGAAAATATTTGAAGACATGACACAGATGATTTATACATATAAATAGGATATATACTTATTAACATTTAAATACATGAAGTAATTAATTATGACACAGTAACAGTAATTTTAGAAAATAATAATGATATTGCTAGTAGCATTCCTGAATTTGCTGGTTGGAAAAATAACTAGTGGTCATTTGAGATAGAGCTTTCAAAAATGTTAATCCAAGGTTTTATTTGTAGTTTATAGGAGTCTCATATTTATAGGCTTAAAAAATATAAAGGTTTATTCTTTTAGAACCATTTTAAGCTTTGAGGAAAGTTAAAATTCACAAAAATATAATTTTTATAATTTTTTATCATTATGTTCAATTTCAAGCAAAACATTCTTCAAAAAATGACTGAATTTCTTTAGTATCTAAACAAACTAAATGTTCAATTACATTACTGTTTCTACAAGAGTTTCTATTCTGGGTTTCCTTTAAATATAGCTCTTGTGTCCAGAATGCATCTAGTACACAGTGTGCATGTGGTTGGTTTTAAATAAAGTCTTGATAATCTTAAAACAACATCTGAGTTTCATATTTATTTGTTTTTGCTACAAATTTGGCATCAAAAACTTTCTTTTATTTGAACTTATTTTTGTGTGCAAAAATACATTCTACCCATAATATTCTTATGGTAAATATATTTAAACAAACACCAGTGTACTTTCTTATGGTGTACAAATCCGTACTTAGCTTAATATATCATCAATTTTATTTTTAATATGGTAATATAAAAGACTAACAATGTTATTTTATGTAAACACTCCACCTTTTCCTTAAAATCCAGATTTCATATTTCAACAAAAATGTTTTGTTACTAAGATTTAGTTTTTTTATCCCTGTAAGGTATATATATATATGTGCATGTGTGTAGTTTTATTTTATTTTCTTTTAATTTAAAATTTTGAAAATATACATGACAGTCATGCAATTTGTTTTTAAGCATAAACAATAAATTACAGGACATACTTAGTCTTGACACTCCAGAGTTCTTATCATCAAAACGAAAAGCCAAAAAACGAGATTCAGCATCATCATGGAGCCTGGACATGGACTCAGAGGTACAGTTCATCCGTCAAAAGTCTGTATAGTATGAAAACATTTTTGATTACTCCTGGAGAAAGTGAAAATTGTAAGCTTAATGTTGTTTTTGCTTGAAAGTTGAGATCTAATCAAAATACAATGTTTCACCAACACCATGAAATTAAAAAACATCTTCAACTGCAAGCACAGATTTTATGCAATTCGTTGAACTATGTTATTGGATATAAAACAATCAAGCAAATATCAAAGAGATGTGGGGTGTAGGTTTTTTTTATGTTTGTAAACTAGGTTTCCTAGTCTTTTAAAGTACTGTTGTCGTAATTTTTAATTTTATACGTGTTATTACCTTAAGTTAGCTTTCTCTTTAAAAACGGCCAGGTGGTTAGGGCGCACAACTCGCAGTCTGAGGGTCGTGGGTTCGAATACCCGTCACACCAAACATGCTCACCATTTCAGCCATGGGGGTATTACAATGTGGTGGTCAATCCCACTATTCATTGGTAAAAGACTAGCCCAAGAGTTGGCGGTGGGTGGTGACGACTAGCTGCCTTCCCTCTAGCCTTACACTGCTAAATTAGGGTTGGCTAGAGCAGATAGCCCTCATGTAGCTTTGCACAAAATTCAAAAAACAAATTGTTTAAAAACAGTGGTGGTTTATATAGTTATTTTGGTGTTCAGAATCATGATGGAGATTAATTATCTCACTGTAAGTGCATTTTTAATTATATATGTTTTTTTATTTATACACATATATATATATATCTATCTATATACTACTAAAACTCTAAGATTGTTTTTGTGAGTGCTTGTCTGTAATTAAATACAGCAAAAACAGCACACAAAAGTGCCATATTTGTAATGAAGTGAGAATAGAAACAGAATAAAACAAGTTTCGTTAAAATCGGGCCATGGGTTACAGAGTTAGCCCCGTTTTTCTGGTCACTTTTAGTACATTCCATTATTATAAAACTTTGTTTATACAACAATATATGCACAACAGAAATTAAATGATGAGATCAAAAATGTGTTATAACGGCGCGTAGAAAGAACAACAATAAAATGGACCTACAATATTATTGACTATTTGCAAATAGTAACTATGGAGACGAGGTAATAAAATAATAATCAAATCGTTTTATAAACGAAAACCTCTCGCCGGACATTGGCTATTATATTATTTCCCTGTCAATGTTCCCATCTTCATTAAAAGCCGTAAGATGACAACAATCAAATATCTTTTCTTGAATTATGAATAACACGATTGGATTGAAATATTTAATTAAATTATCTCAAAATAAACCTTCATTTTGGTGCAATATCGAAATTAGCTTGAATTTTTCAAAAGCTCTGAATAGTGGTTAACCAAACTGGTCACGGTGGTTTAGTATATACATATATATAAAGCATCACAATATTTACAGTTCCATTGATAAGATATATCAGCATTCTCTTTTTTTACAGCATTTAATTTTTGAAGAACTGATTTAACTTTTTCTTGCAAGAGGTAACTGGTATAATAGGATTTATTTTGTTTCCAATTTTTCTTAGTTTTCTTAATGTTGGTTTATCTGCTGGTTTAAGATTAGTCAAAATAGTCAAAAGTTTATTTTTAATTTTGTTCTCCAAGGAACTGACAGCTGAGGAAAATGATAGAAAAACTTGTAATTTACTGATTTTTGTCACTTATTAGCTTGTATCTTGAAGGTACTATCTTATTTGTTGTAGGTTTTCTCTAATTTATTCTGTATAAAAGTTTGACTTTTTTACTTCTATTATTAACATCATATTTCACTAGCAAGGTTTTGTAAGGAACAGTTAACCTCAGTTTTTAAGGTTTGTTTCAGAGGAACCCAAAATTTGGTCCTTAGTTTAAAAAGAAATATTATGGCTCAGTTCATTTATGATTTAAAATTTTTCATGGTTATTATTCAGGTTTAAGTATCACAAGGATGACTAATTAAAAGTCTTTGAATGTGGGGTAAGTACTCACAGAAATGGTTTTTAGTTTTAAAAGAACTCTTAGAGGGGACATATTTCAGTTGTCAAATATTAGATTGGTTAGATAATAATGTGAATTGAGTTAAATATTTCAAATCTCAACACGTTTCACTAGTAGTTTAATTAAATTGCTCTAAATTTCTTGTTAATAATTGGTGTTTGAACATGCTATTATTTCATTAGGGAACAATGCCTAGTTCTAGTTCACTGGGAAGTTTTCAAGAGTTTGATTCAGGTGTTGTATGCCCAGAGAATGCTGTTGAAGTTACTTGTGAAAATGATGTTGCTGAAGTCATAGAAGTTGAGGTCCATGCAGAGATGGATGATAATGCTACTCCAAAAGCAACTCCACCAGAGGAAAGGGCTAGAATACAACATATCATTGATATGGATCCTCTTAATAGTGATGTTGCTTCTTCTGACACCACTGATGTTGAAATAATACGCACTAAAGTTGTTCGCAGACGTAAGAAAGTAATATCCAAGACTGGATATATTAGTACTGACCTTATTCCTAATGTTGAGAAACAAAATCTGCTTACTGAGAATAAGCCAGGAGAGGAACAAAATGGCTTCTCTTGTAACAGGTATAGTAGAGATTCTGGGATGTGTTGTGAAACTCCATCTAATCTGGAGTTGGATGATGACTTTGAACAAACCAAGAACATAAGTAATTCCCTGAAAGTACTTGACATTCCTCCTCAGTTTGATACTGAGTTATTAAGACCCTCGGAACCACATAACATGGTAGGTTTAGCAACAAAAATAAGAAAACAGGAAGATTCGACCCAAGTTTGGATGGAAGAACGAGGAGTCCCAGAAGGTGAAGAAACACCTCGCATTAATGACCAACACCAAGAAAATTCTTGCAGTCTTTCACTACAGCTAGATTCTCCAAAATCAGAAAACTCTGAAACATCTATATATGACTCCAACAATACTTCTATAAACAAGATTGGCTATTTTAAGGAATCTAGTCTTGCTTTTCAGGCTTGTAAAGTAGATAGTTTTGAAACAGTAGAAGTTGAAACAGCCAAGAACTCTCCAATTGAAGAAAGAAAAGTTACAGATTGTACAGAAATGTTTCAGAATCATCTTTTAAAGAAGAAAGATACCGGATCACAGTCAGATCTCAGGTAAAAATATTTTATAAAAACATTCATTAATATTAACTTCCAGTCACAGCAAGCTATGTACTTCAAATAGAACTAAAAATCAACCTGGCATTCAGTATAGCTAATTATATACTTTTCTTACATTTCTGCTTATAAAGATTAGAATGCATTGTTTCAGCATTGATTTGCAACTTTTGTTTTTAAATGAAGTGCTTCATTTGACACTAAAAATATGTTTTTGTAATATTTCGGGCATGAATGAATATTTTCCTTCTATTCATTATCATCAGGCAGGTGTGTTCATATGAAATTGTTTTCCAGTTTTTATTGAGGTCTTGTATAAATTGAATTGTGTTACATTTTATAAACATTGTATGGTAAAATAGGTTGAATAATAATAATAATGTTAGTTAAATATTCAGGAGGCCATAAGGAAATACTAAAATTCAACATCCTATAAGAAAATCATTGTAGGATAAAACAGTGCTGAAGTCTTTTATCCTACACTAACTGGCAATTTGATAAAATATTCACCATTGTTTGGATTAAAACTTTATGTATAGGTAGATAGGTGTGGTTAAATATTTTTGTTGTGTATGTATGTAAGAAACTTTTAGAAGGCTATGAAAAATGATTTATCAGTAATGTGTTTCCATAACAGAAATTAATTTTGTTCGAGTTACTATGATGGATAAGCAGTAAACTGATACATTTGGAACTTCAAAGAGATTGAAGATTTTTCCTCTTTCATGAGGATATAAATATCATATAGGGCACGAGTCTGAGTGAAAGCCTTTACTTCTTGACATAGTGAAATCAGTTTTAAGTGTTTCAAGCAGAGAACATAAGAAACTGATGTGATTCCTTGTTTAATCTGACGTAAACACAGTAATCCCTATAAATCACACGTAAAAAGATCTATACATGAACTCTTTCCATTTCAGGGAAAAACTTTTAAGAAGTATTCATTGAAATGTTTAATACAAGTTGCCATTTTTCTAACCTAAAGTCAGTTTTGCATAGAAGGCTCTTGAAATGCTTTCAGACAGTTTAGGAGAAAAACATTTATTTTACTTCTCTACCAAACAGTGATTTGTGTAATTCAGTAGTATATACATTTTCTCTTCTTTGTTAAGGACAGGTTAATTGTTCTTGTTAAACTTGTGAATATTTCTGTCTCCTTAAAAAGATCTTTGTTTAACATATTCAGAAATAATTTTCACAGTTTTGCACATAATTCTCTGTTGGGAATAAAAGTAAACAAAGTTCAAAAACATTGTAAGTTAAGCAATGCTAAAATTCTGTTGATGTTAAAATTACTAAAAGTTTCTACATGAATATTGTTCCTTCAAATTTATAAAAATGCATGACTGAAAATTTGTATTTAGAAAAATAAAATATTTCTCACGGTAACACATGAGGTTGTAGTTGTTATGTTAATTATAACCCATGAATTATTTCTTGAATGTTGACCATTTGTTGTTATAAGCGTGGCATTAATGAAGATCACAACTCTTTAAATCATGTAGCAAAATGTTTTTAATTGTTGAGAGAAGCATCCTCTAATATTTTATTCCCCTTTTTATTTCTGTTATACAGTTCAAGCCACCTGTGTCTAAAATATTTAAACATTGAAATGTTTACAGGTTGCTGAAAGTAATTTTAACAAAAAGTAACAGTTGCAGTTTTGTATTACATCATGCATGCTATGATGCTTATTTTCAGTATTATTAATTTAATATTATTAATATTCTGGTGATATATATACAGTACAAAATGAAACAGGTTGTCAGTTTTCATGAATATTTTATTTACTTCAACCTTCTGTAAACAATCATATATAGATGCTACAGAAATTGCTACACAAATTAGGGAAGTTGCTGTGCAATATATATTTTGCTAAGCAATGTTTACTAAGTACCATATAATTTTTTCCTTAGCACATTTGAGGTAATACGGTAATTTGAAACTGCTGTAATTATTTAAACCTCAAGCATGTATACATTATTTATTTCATGTTATGTATAGAATTGTTAGACATTAGAATTAGATAAGGTATTTTCAAGGCCCTGAGAAAGACTCCTACACATATGTAGTAGAAGAATAGTACTTAGAAGGACACACTAAAAGAAAAAATATGTACAACTTTGAAAGGTGTGATTACTATCAGAATTGTAGTTTTATTTCCGTATTGGTAGAGAAATAATCAAAACATGGCAAAAAATCTCAAATGTGAAAACACATCACAATAACTACAAAGTACATAATAAAATTTAGGTGAATAACTCAAAAAGTAAATATATTGGCAGAATAAAATACCCCAACATTATTTTCACAAAACAAAACTTCATAATTGTGCAAGTCTGTGTTGCCTAAACAAAGAGATTTTTTTAACATACTTCAAAAACAATAGGTATTGTTAGTATATTAATATAAAGAGCAAATATAATTTTTCTGTATTTTTTTTTCAAATCTAAAAAAAAAAAAATCTATTATAATAATAAAATTTTTAGATTTTTTCAAACATACAGA